>NC_084733.1:48449792-48749792 GCF_033978785.1 Entelurus aequoreus | reverse complement strand
TAGTCTGTTTTTTGTCAAACCATCTTTTAAATGTTTTCTGTTATGATTTGTATTTTATTCTGTGTGATCTCTCCTGAACAAAACACTGTTGTATCGTCCGTGAATAATACTAACTTTAAATCTTTTGTAACTTTACCAATGTCATTTATATAAAGATTGAACAATTTTGGTCCCAATATTGATCCCTTGATATATTTAGTATTGTAGACGTGTGTTGTTGCCTGTTGGTTAAGTTCTTCTAATCCGGTTGAAAACCAACCCTCTGATGCTATACCGTTCTAATTTTTTTATTAAAATATTGTGAAAAAATGTGTCAAACGCTTTAGTTAAATCCATAAACACTGCCGCTGCACACTGTTTACCATCTATTGCATTGGTAATGTTCTCTGTTATTTTGATTAAAGCCATTAAAGTTGAAATATTAGCTCTGTATCCATATTGGTTCCTAGTGTTTATGAAACTCTCCAATCTGTTATTGAACAGTTTTTAAATCATTTTAGAAAATTGTGGAAGTAAAGAAACATGTCTATACTTTGTAATTTGGTGTTTGTCTCTAGTCTTATAAATTGGTACAACTTCAGCTATTTTCATTTTGAATATACATTAATGACTCTGAGATCTCTTCAATAACCTTTTTTAGCGTTTCCATATCAATTCCATTACAATCGATTGAAGTCGTAGCGTTGCATTTTTTCACGATTTTAACTATTTTCTCCCGTGTCACTTTTGTGAGGAACATTGAGTTGAGATTTCTATCTATGAAGTCCTCAGTTGAAACTGGGCCTCAAATCCTTTCCTCCAATTTTGGTCCATTATTTACAAAGTAATCAACTACTTCCTTCATGTTGTCAATATTTACATTTCCGTCTGAGAAGTATTGGGGCAATCCCTCTTAGTGCCATTTTTAATAATGCTATTAGGATGGCTCATGTTGCTTTCATATTGTTTTTGTATTTTCTACATGTTCGTAGTATGCTAGTTAGCTTGTTTTTATACTTGTTGTACTTATTGTCTGCATCTTTAGTTCTTTGTGTTATAATTTTTCTACATAATGAAAATGTTTATTATAAGAATGTATCAATCCATTTGTCATCCATGGTTGATTGTTGTTTTTGTGCTTTCTCCTGAGTTGTTTCCATGGACAATGTTTGTCATGAAGTATTATGAAAGTCTTTAAAAATGTACTGTATGCTTCATCAACATCAATTTCTTTTTACACATTATACCAATTTTGCTTTTCTAGCTCATTTCTGAAGGCAATCATAAACCGGATTTGCATACACTAGTTCTCAGGATGCAGTTTTAAGAACTACCACACTTGAGTTTAGTTATAGGAACTACCCTTCCCCATAGGGACTTTTCCTTTTCACGTTCGCACATGGCTGGGGAGGTTGGGGCCCTTGGTAAGAAACATGTGTGACGCATATCCGCCTGCGACCCGTGACGTATTTAGTGCCTCACCCACCACTGCAAAACAACCAACAACCTGCCAGCTAAAAGTGAACAGAGAAACAACACAAGCAAGAATGGAGACCTCGGAGGCTACTGTGTTCATGACCGTCTGCTTGCAAGGAATAATAACAATGGGTGGTAAAATTTGGCATCTAATAACGTTGATACCGAGGGAGTAAGGGCACGAGGAATCCAGAGACAGGCGATATTTTTTCGTGTCATAGAAGACGAAAGGATAGCAACGCGCCGCAGATGAAGAAGCAAGTAAGTCACTTGTTATTATTAATTACCTCATGCTGATTATATAGGCCTATGTATCCTATAAGTAAACACTCAAGGCGGTATTTGACTGTTAGTATTGAGCAGATTACAATGTGTGCATATTTTAGATGTTATGCATTGTGTAACACACGTATTCTCATTGTATTTCAGATTTTGCTGCTACTCATCGCACAACACTCCTCTGCGTCCGTCTGGGTCCGGACTAAAGTAGAAGACTGGTGGAGAAGGGTTGTCTCCAGTTTTACCGATGAGCAGTGGATTGAAAATGTAATTAATAGATTAATAGATTATCCATTTGTTGCTGGCTGTGTCCATTTTTCCTGTTGCTGTTGCGATCTCGCAAACAACTCTGTGGGACTTTTTACAAATGGCGGGTCTGTGTTGTGGCTAGGAGAAGCGCATATCCGGCAAGGGGCGTAGCTCGTCAGTTCAACCAATCATCAAACATCTACGTATTTTAGTTCCTATGGGACTCAGTTTAGACCCCGCTTCAGAGTAGGAGCTAAAATGGTTATAGGATCTGAGGGCCGTAGTCCCTAGTTCCCATATGTCGGAACATGACGAAAAATATCCCGGGGACTAAAAAGGTTATAGAAACTCCAAAAAGTCCCTACAGTCGGAAAACAACTATACTCTTCTCTGTGCATAGTCTTCGAAAGGTCTTTTTGTCATCCATGTTCCTCTTCTTGTAGTTTCCATCATATATTGTGAAAACTGGCAGATGATCACTAATGTCGGTTATAAACAGACCACTTGTAATGTTATTATCAAAATAATTGGTAAAATATTATCACAAGCATGGCCCAGTGTCCTGTGATTCTGCTTGGCTTTGTGATTTTAGGATATCAATACAGACTATACATTGTATCAATGAAGTCATGAACGGACTTGTGATTATTAGGGTTCATTAAGTCAATATTGAAGTCACTACATAAGAACATTTTTGACCAGTTTCCATAAAATTTGTTTTCAAATGTTTCAATAATTGACATAGGTGATCGACATATACAACTGATGAATATGTTTTTGCTTTTTTCCTGACATATTTCAATTGTTATGCATTCTAAGATGTTATCAATAGCAAATGACAGGCTCCAGCACCCCTCGCAATCCCTTAAGGGACAAGCGGTAGAAAATGGCTGGATGGATGGATAGTTTTTTTTACCACTTTGTAGTTCAGGTTCTTCATCACGTACACAGCTACTCCTCTTCCATTTAAATAATGATGATTCTTCCAGGGTGCATCAGTAGGCCATGTACCGGTACTTTTGTTTAATTGACATTATTTTTAACATTTTATAAACATTCTGTTTTGGTCTGGCTAACTTGTCAGTGCCTAGCTGTGTGAACAAGCCACTCAGGGAGGAGGGAGGCGAGGGGAAATACTGATTACCCCATGCTGATATTAAAGTTACATAGGATTCCAGTACTGGCACAAAAAGAGTTACCTTTACTGATTGTTGTTCATGTAAAGATGGAGTTTGTTCAGGTCTGTTTTGTGAGACAAATGTTTTGTACTTTTCCTTTGGCCCGGTTATTGTCATTTTGCCACTGTGGTTTCTGTTTAAACAGTCATTTATCCTGTGCTGAAAGGTCCACATTCCAATAGAGAGTATATATTTTGATGTTTATTTAATAGTATTATTATTGTTTAACTGTTTTTAATTTAATTCATTCCAGTGTTTCCCCCCTTTACTTCGGACCTGGTACCGCAACTTTGCAAGTTAAAATAAATGTTAAAAACCCAGACAAAAGGCATATTTCCAGTTTTGTATTGTAATCTATTTGATTGATGGAAAGTTTTACATTAAGTTGAGGTACATATATGTAGTGTTGATGGAGCAAGCTACTTCTGGGGATATAGCTTCACCTGTAGTTGAGGGACATTGAATCAAGTATAACTAGTAGCCCAGCTTACTACATGTTCAAAGTAGCTTGCCCATCACTGGGTTTCCTTAACTGCAAATTAAACCAAAAAAACAAAAACAAAAACTGATCGAGCACATTTAACTTTTAACTTAACTTAGGGTTTACAACATAGATAAAAATGACTGTAGGCTATATAAGTATATTTTAGTAAAGCTGATATACAGTTATTAGATAAAGACCAGTTTTGTTTGGTCAATGGTATCTTTAGGCTAGAAATGACACCAGGAAGTGGTAAGAAACACTGCACTGTGCCTACCACTTCGATTGATTGATTCATTGAGACTTTTATTAGTAGGTTGCACAGTGAAGTACATATTCCGTACAATTGACCACTAAATGGTAACACCCGAATATGTTTTTCAACTTGTTTAAGTCGGGGTCCACTTAAATTGATTCATGATACAGATATATACTATCATATATACTATCATCATAATACAGTCATCACACAAGATAATCACATTGAATTATTTACATTATTTACAATCAGGGGTGTGGAGGGGATGGGGGGTAGGAGGGTGTTAGTTTAGGGTTGTAGCTGCCTGGAGGTGAACTTTTATTGCGATTTTGAAGGAGGATAGAGATGCCCTTTCTTTTATACCTGTTGGGAGCGCATTCCACATTGATGTGGCATAGAAAGACAATGAGTAAAGACCTTTGTTAGTTCGGAATCTGGGTTTAACGTGGTTAGTGGAGCTCCCCCTGGTGTTGTGGTTATGGCGGTCATTTTACGTTAAGGAAGTAGTTTGACATGTACTTCGGTATCAGGGAGGTGTAGTGGATTTTATAGACTAGGCTCAGTGCAAGTTGTTTAACTCTGTCCTCCACCTTGAGCCAGCCCACTTTAGAGAAGTGGGTAGGAGTGAGGTGGGATCTGGGGTGGAGGTCTAGAAGTAACCTGACTAGCTTGTTCTGAGATGTTTGGAGTTTAGATTTGAGGGTTTTGGAGGTGCTAGCAGAGGTGGGACCAAGTCATTGCTTTGCAAGTCACAAGTAAGTCTCAAGTCTTTGCCCTCAAGTCTCGAGTCAAGTCCCGAGTCAAGACAGGCAAGTCCCGAGTCAAGTCCAAAGTCAAGACTGGAAAGTCTCAAGTCCAGTCCCAAGTCCTGCATTTTGAGTTTCGAGTCCTTTCAAGTCCTTTTAACCACAGACTAATATTTTTACACAGATTGTGTATGCTTCTAAAACGCTGTATGTATTTATTAAAACAAGTGCATTTGAAATTGCAGGAAAAAAAATAGTGCTGACATTGCAATTCATAATAGCACTATTAACAGTAATTGTAATAGTTTAAACAATTTTAAACATTAAACTCATTCCTTTACAGAATAAACACATTTGCAAAAACAAACATTAACATACTATTGGTTGTATTTTATGAAAATAATATTACCACAGAGTTGAGAAGGAGCAAAGATCTTCAATATTTGTATGTGAAAATCACAAATAAATCTTCTGGGGGAGGATGACGCCCCTACAGGGGTTTGGTTTACAAACTTTCAGCCCCACCTAAAACAAAATTCCCCAGCCGCCACTGATTATGATGCATTTGTTGTGGTTTACTAGGGGAGGTGACGGCAAACATACACCAGGGGGTAGTATATACAAATATTTATTATATATGTATATATATATATATATATATATATATATATATATATATATATATATATATATATATATATATATATATATATATATATATATATATATATATATATATATATATATATATATATAATAATACTAAACAATACAACTAAACTAAGGAAATGGAGTGTGAACTAGAATACAAGAGTGTGTATGGTGTAAGACTATGTGTAGTATTTAACTGGAATGTGTGTTACCAAGTGTTGAACGAGATACGAGGAAGTCCAGGGGGCAGACAGGTGATCCGGGATACAAGCGGGGGTCCGTGGGGCTGAGAGGGGCGTCAAGAAGTCCGAGTCCAAAGTGGGGGGTCGAGGATCAAGGGATGCAGTCAGAATCCAGAGGGGTCCAGAGAAGTGAGGCGCAC
The DNA here is from genome assembly GCF_033978785.1 of Entelurus aequoreus. Classification (NCBI taxonomy): domain Eukaryota; kingdom Metazoa; phylum Chordata; class Actinopteri; order Syngnathiformes; family Syngnathidae; genus Entelurus; species Entelurus aequoreus. The sequence continues at coordinate 48,744,112 of NC_084733.1, read as the reverse complement.
AGCTCACTTCCAAGGCGACGGAGGGAATTCTGCGGGGGACACGGGAGAAACAAGGGACAAGTAAGCCACGGAGAGGGAAACAAGACGAGAGAGCATAAAGCTTGACGCTTACGGTACACCATGAGAAAACTAAGTTCCCGCGCCGATCCTTGGGTCCACCCTGCCTTTATCCGGCACACCCTCATCAGTAACAGGTGCGCAGATAACCGGTGAGTGTTTGCAGCTGGCGACTGCTGCAGGGCGGAGACGCGCGCGGCGCGTCCCTGGGTTTGCGCGGCCGTGGGCGTGTCCCAAGGTGCGCATGGCAGGCAGGGGTCTGAGCCGTAACAGCATTCTCATTTTAGGCAAAATATAAGACAATACTTTCTTAACAGTATAATTGTAACCAGGAATAAGTCTTCAAGTAACAATATTCAAATTCTAACATTGTTGGGTAAAACAGCATTTGGTTTTATTCTGAATGTAGTGAAACAAATTGGTGGTTTTAGCTGATATAAAGACTTTCAGGTGTTTATATATGTTTAAGTATTTGGCAGACGCTTTTATCCAAAGCGACATACATAAAAAATACATACATAACAATCACTGTAAACATGATCATTTAAGGGAAGAATGTAATACAAAATATCAATACAAAGTGTCAAGACAGAATAAACTCTCTGCTGCTGCAGCAACAGAGATACAGTCTATAGGTCCCTAAGATATATAGATATCTAATGTATTCATACATTGTTTATGTAGGATATACGCATGTATATATAACTAATACCGTTTTTTCCCCCTTCTCTGGGATTATATTCCCAGTTTTGATCTCGGACGTCTGGTCACTTATAGCGTATAAGAATATTATATTACTGTTAAGCAAACTATGAATAATAAAACTTGCCAAAACATGTGTCCGTTATCATAGCTACACGCATGACAAAAAACCGCGTGAAAATCAGTGGTATTCAGTGAGGTAAAATGAATTAAATGCGCTGACAGTTCATTGCTCCTGACAAATGAATTGCACTGAGTGGAGCGGATCACCACTCCAAGATGGCGGCCCCGCGTCTCGTCTGCGCCAGTAGGCAGTAGCGCTCGATGCTGCGTACCGTATTTCCTTGAATAGCCGCAGGGGCGCTAATTAATTTAAAACCTCTTCTCACTCCTGCGGTTACCAAAACCATGCGGAATGAGCAAGCATGCTCTAATTATTTTAAAACCTCTTCTCACTCCGGCGCATACCTTATCATGAAAAACACATTTAATAAAAAAAACGTTATTATGATCTTACCTTTACTTGTAGATGGGTCCATGTGCAGCTGCTTCTGATCAAAGGCAGTCTTTCTCATCTTTCTTCAATTTTAAAAGTCTCTGGAGATATTCCTTTAATTATTACCTCCTGCTTCGATTGAAAGTCCAGTTTAGAAAACGGTTTTATTTTAGATATGTAATCCTCCATGTTAAAAGTGCAAGCAAACAATTGCTGCATGCTTGCTGCTTGTTGTCTTCTTCTGCAGTACCTGTCTCCTGCAGTACTGGTAGTCGCAAGAAGGATCACTAGCGCCCTCTACCACCTGGAGGCGGGAGTCATTTAATGACTCATATTTGACCCGGCGGAAGTGCCAAGCATGCGCTAATTATTTTGCGAAACGAGTTTGACCCGGCTGTAATTCTAGGCAGGCGAATACTATATTCCCGGCGCCAATTCAAGGAAATACGGTACCCTTAAAACATGAGTATGGTTATAACGTTAGCAGTGAGTTTACAGCCTCACTGATTTAACTACACAGCAAATAAAAGTCATGTTACTTAGCCAATAAACGTTATCTTACATTCAAAACGTACCCTTCTTTGGGCAACTTCAAATGTCGAACGAAGTTGGAAGTTGTTGCGTCTCCGTCTGTAATATTCGAACTGCGTGATTTGCATACGCAATTCGTTTTTTGTTGACCAAGTCGTGGTTTTTATACCCGAACGAAACCAACTTTGGCATAATTGTTTCTCTCTGCCGCATTGTTTGACAACTCTTGTTCAGTGGTTGTCCTGCAATTTGATTGGATGAATGCTGTGTGATGAAAACAACGTATAACTAATTTGATTGGCTGTTGTACTGACAGCACACCAGCTGACAGGCAGCACACACGCTGATAGACAGACAGACACGTACAAAATGAAAGATACGGAGCGCTCCGAAATAACTTTTTAAGCTTTGGGTTTTGGGGAAAGTAGCAAGTCATGTCAAGTCAAAAGGCTCAAGTCCAAGTGAAGTCACAAGTCATTGATGTTAAAGTCTAAGTCGAGTTGCAAGTCTCTTTACATTTTGTCAAGTCGAGTCTAAAGTCATCAAATTCATGACTCGAGTCTGACTCGAGTCCAAGTCATGTGACTCGAGTCCACACCTCTGGGTGCTAGGGTACCAGGAGGTGCATGCGTAATCGGAAGTAGGGCTAAGGGGGATGAGGCACATGATCATGGCGACCGGTCACTTCAGTAGCTGATCATCACCCTGCCAGGCTCTGCTGGTGTTTCCTTGTTTTACTTTGATGGATTGAATTGCCTCCTGGATACATTTATTCTTTGTCTGTTCTAAATTTTTATTCAGTGTTGAGTCATCATGTCCTTTGTAAAAGTTTTAGTTCGGTACAGCAGCATCGCGGCTATGCCCATTCAAAAGCCCATAGAGATCATTTCTAATTTAGCATTGCTTCGAACGCAGTCATCGTGACAGATTTACAGCTGTATATTTAAACGACTGTACTATTTATGTTTTTATTGTAGCAGAACCTTTTCACCAAAATTATAGTGTCTAAAAACATTACTTTTTTCAAAGCTTTTGCTCATTTATTTTGTTTTGGTTACTTTTTACATTTTTGGCAAAGCAGCATAGCAATTTTGAATTAACGTCAATACATTAAGTGAACATGTTGCACAACATTAACATTAACATAATTTCATAACAAATGCAAATCTCTGCATAACTTATACAATATGAATACATTATATCTTAATATCTCAAATTCTAAACATGCTTTTACTGCCTTTTAACCACACACTCTGGCTCCTATATACAAATTTACTTCTGTCGCCGGGATAGAATTCCAGTAAAATTACAATAATCATTCCTATCGTGCAAACCTGGACAAAGTACGGCCTATTAAGATTTCAAATCCGGCCCACCAGACATTTCCAAATAACGTTTTTCGAACTTTAACATTTATGTGCAGTGCTGTTTTTTGAATTATTGTAAGTCTTAAACTATAGAAAGTATGTCAATGGTTGGAATCCATGCCCTTTTGGGTGAGGTACGAGTTAATACGGTAATATACGTCACAGCAGGCAAACTAGCACAAAACCAGTATGAGCGGGGTTTGTTTACAGAGAGCTCGCCTGAAAGACGGGTGTCATGGACAGATCCAGAAGCAGATTTTTACAACAAAGTCCTGCAGAAAATGTAAATTATCTCAGATTGGATGTGGGGTTTTTTTTAACCTTTTTCATCTATATTTCGCTGTGTTTGTTGCATTTTGATTGATTGTAAAATATGTTGATCAAGGAGTTGGTCTGAGAACTCGGTTGGTAGAGCGGCCGTACCAGCAACCTGAAGGTTCCAGGTTTGATCCCCGCTTCCGCCATCCTAGTCACTGCTGTTGTGTCCTTGGGCAAGATACTTCACCCACCTGCTCCCAGTGCTACCCACACTGGTTTAAATGTAATTTAGATAATGGGTTTCACTATGTAAAGCGCTTTCAGTCATTAGAGAAAAGTGCTATATAAATTTAATTCACTTCACATCACATACAGTACATACATATCCTTTAAACTGACTTTGAAACAGCGTTGCAAAATAGTTGTATTTGTAAATTGAGACAACGTTGATGTCCAACGTTGGATCCACGTTGTTGGTTGGGAAATGACCAAATTTCAATGGTGAAATCACTGTCAGAACCCAACATTGATTAAACGTCGTCAAAAAGCATGATGTTCCAACGTAAGTTTGAGTTGCTCCACGTCAGGACCTCATTTAACAAGTTCTCAACATTGTTTTAATGTCTTCTTCTTGCTAGGCAGGATCCTGAAAATTGTCTGATTAAAAAGCTGGCATATGAAACATTTTCAAAATGTAAAAAACAATAACAGTTGCAAATAACTTTTTAAATATTTGGTCTTTTTCCTCTTTCTTGTGTAATTTCTAGCCAGGATATTAATTAAATAAAGAATTAATCATTTAAATTAAATTAATAAAATGACAATAGAATAAATTAACAATGTATAATAATAATAATAATTTATGAGAATAATTAAATAAACAATAAAACACACTCAATTAAAACTAAGTAAAATAACTAAAATGTACTTAAATCAAAATTTGGCCACGGCAATATTGACATATGACTTTTAACAGAGCATTTTAAATGGATATTAGTTCATTACAAGCATTTGCAGCTGTAAAGCAGCCACCGGCAGGTCTCGGCAGGGATTCCTTCCCTTCAGCCATCCCCGATTGCCTAATCTGCTCCTTTTGACAAGCTAATGTGCTGACTTGAGGATTCTCCCCCTAGCTCAGCAGGAGGCTCCTGGCCACCTGTGACAGAGGACGGCCCAGGAATGATCACGTTATTGTCCTGAACAAAGGGAAGCCATTTGAGGTCAAGCAGGGATGGCTGTTTAGGTTTCCCTTTGTGGAGCAAGGATGGCTTTCCATGCATACAACACAACAAAAGTGACAGTTGTCACATTGAAGCTAATGAATAAACGGGTTTTCAAATCTGTGCCAGATGTGAAAAGTAATGACAGGCAGGGGGTGCATCTTGCTCTCTGATACCTCCAAAATACCTACTCAGTGGCCTAGTGGTTAGAGTGTCCGCCCTGAGATCGGTAGGTTGTGAGTTCAAACCCCGGCCGAGTCATACCAAAGACTATAAAAATGGGAGCCATTACCTCCCTGCTTGGCACTCAGCATCAAGGGTTGGAATTGGGGGTTAAATCACCAAAAATTATTCCCGGGCGCGGCACCGCTGCTGCCCACTGCTCCCCTCACCTCCTATGGGATGAACAAGGGGATGGGTCAAATGCAGAGGACAAATTTCACCACACCTAGTGTGTGTGTGAAAATCATTGGTACTAAAAAAAGGGACAGCTGTTGTGTCTCGTGTTTACAATAAAGTCTGCATGTGGCCACAGGGTAAATCAGACGACTGTAAACAAGATGGTCATGTGCGCAACGCCTCAGACGAAGAAGACCGCCATTGCAACACTGTGCACATGGAATGAAAGCAAATGACACATGCTTACTTCTCCAAGTAAGCCTCCAGTCATGTGACCACGCTGTCAGACATTATGTTGACAAAGTCTTGAGACACACACACCTCAAACTGGATGCCGACACAGCAACCAATACAATTCACTAATTTATTTATTTACAGCATTTATTTGTTAGCCACATGTATGAACGCTTTATTGCCATTGCAGTCAGGACATACTACGAACTCACTGTTGGATAACAGTTTAAAATATCATATGAACACAGAAAAATGCAAAAATTAACAAATGAAGGAGAACTGTTACTGTCCAGCATGCTTAAGCTTATGGCGTGATCCCAGGATGCAGAGACAGGAGGTAAAATTAGGGATGTCCAGATCCGATATTGATGTCAGCGAAAATCAAGTATTCAAAGCTATTGGCTGGTATGTCGAGTAGAATGTTCGATACAAGCTCTGATGCAAACAGTCCTGCAGCATAATTACTTTTGCAAAGCTGAACAGCCTGTTAACATCTAAATGTTCTTCAATAAGCACACAAACGTGTTCTTTCTGGTATCTAGTTAAGTCATTTACAGAAGGCAAACATGATAGGCCAAATGGCATCCACTCGTATCCAGGGGGTGGGGGGCACATATGCGGTCCCCTCCAAGGTTTCTTACTGCACCTAATCGGTTGAGTTCATTCTTGCCCTGATGTGGAATCTGAGCCGGATGTCGTTGTGGCTTGTGTAGCCCTTTGAGAAACTTGTGATTAAGGGCTGTATAAATAAACTTTCATTGATTGATACTAGGAGCCATAGCAGCTACACAACGGCTAAGCACACAATACCACACAAGCTAAACATATGTAACAAGTGTACTTAATTGAATAATATTACAGTCTAAAATTCCACATTTGTCAATATAAACAAGTATCAAATAATTATAGTTGCATATTACTTGCAGATATACTGTAAATTATCCAAGGAAAAAGTGTATTAGAAAGTATCCAGTAACAAATGTGTCCGCATTATTCAACTTACTGCGTCATGAGCTTAATGTCATGAATTATTGTGGCCACTAGGTAACACCAAAAACAAATAACACTGAACCTTGACTTAAAGACAGCATAAGTCCATTCCAGACGTTTAATAATAAAGTTATTGTTTACATATTGTACCTACTGTTTTTCTCTCTTTGACTAATTTCACTTGACCAAACTTTTTTTTATCAGTGTCATATGGGAAGTAAAAAAAGTTGTATCAAGACACTCCTGGTAAAAAAAAAAATCATATTTAATGGGAAAAACAAGTTGCACCAGCGTGAATGAAGCAAAGCACCAAAACGCAGAATCCACCGATAGCAGGACAAGGAGTGCAGCGTTGTCAGTTTGACGGCTAATGAAGCCTCCTGATTGACAACCAGAGGTGATTGCTAATTCAATTTACAGTTTCACTTACATATAAGGCTTGTTTTTATTGTAGTGGGTTGCCAAATGTGAATATACCCTTTGAAACTACAGGGATCATGTGTATGAGTAATATTATGTGAAAGAATATTTTACTTTGAGGTGACAAATAGTGATGCAGCGTTAAAAAGGTCTCCAGGCAGACAGGCAGATGAAAGTCTGATGACAAATGTTGTCCTCGGGCGCAGTGCCAGGCAGGGATTCCTGGCAGACACCATGCAGACAAACAAATCAAGCTGCTGGCAGCTTTTTAGACAAATTGCAGACAGCCACCGACACAATACGGCAACACAAAGAGAATGACGTCATGCTGTCTGCTGGCTGGCAGCAAGTGGCACTTCCTTCACAATATTACACCAATCAAACCCGTTAGTCTGAAAAAGAGCAATTTTTTTTGAAGGTGGCGACTAACCACAGAGTGCTGCCGCTAATAAAGGAAGTACAAAGTCTTGCATCACACAAAGTCTACCATTTCAGGACAATGATGTCTGCCACACAGAAGAAACTCTACCTGTGTGATGGGCCATCACTTTGCAACATAAATGGATCTGTAAGCACCTGAGGCAGTTACATCACAGCTTCTTAATGAGGGAGGCTATGCCGTGGACGAGTTGTGGTCAGGTGTGCTTGAGGCTGCAATAAGCATATACATTTTCATGTATATGTGAATGCTGGTGGAGAAAGAAGATCACCTCATGACCCCTGTCATTATCTAAATAAAAGGTAATTAAGCTGCACCCGAGAGTGCTCACCTCCCCCCGATGACCCGTCATCACCCAGCCATCACCTGCAGGTTGGCATTCCTCTGCTTTTATTCCCATCTTCTTCACAATCCCCTGCTAGTTCACACCTCTATTGTAAAACAGGTCCAAAGTGTGTGATGTTCCGTCCCCGTGGCCCCCTGCTGAGCCCTTCACACCCCAGTGTGGCCTCACCAACAAGGAGGTCATTTAAACCTCACCTCCACTGCCACACACACATGTTTACACGCACATTATTGTCAAGGTATGGGTGCATTTACACAACAAGCACATCCGGTTTCACACCCAGACAACAAACTTTTCAGAACAACTGTTCACACAGGTCGGCAAAAATGACAAAATACATATCACGCCATACGTGCGACCTTTTGCCACGGAAAGAAGAATCACTTCTGTAATATTTAGAATCAGACAAAAGTGACGATACAGAACAATGTACTGAAAGATAACGAATACAATCAGACATTGCTTTTGAATTGTGGTTAAAGGGAACATTTTAAAAACCCACCTAAGTATTTCTGTACTTCAAATAATAGTACAGAAATGTGTATTGTTATTCAGAAAATACAAAAAATAATAATGTAAACTGCTAAAATACAAAATAAAAACCAAAAAAAATGTACATTTTAATATTAATTTCAATTGTATTTTTTTACATGTTATTTGTTTAATATTATTAAACATTGAGTTAATAAAACTAAGACAGATTAAAAATTGAAGAAGTTAAAATTTGATTAAAACAAATGGAATACTCAATGAATGAATGAGAACAATTATTTATGTCACATACAACAAACTCTACCCTGTAATGGACAACAATGATGGCACCTTTACCCTAATATTTTGTTGCACAACCTTTTGAAGTAATTACTGCAACAAATCACTTCCTGTAACTCTCAAAAGCTATCTGCACATAGACACATTATTAGGATTAAAAGACGAACCGGAATAAACAGGTAAACATGCCATTCGGAATATTCTGACCCAATCACACACGTTTGGATCAAAATTTCCTTCCGATCGAGATGAGTAGTGTATGCCGATATTGTACAAGTAACATCACACGGACCCAGAGTCTGATGCCCATTTTAAACTTTTTTTTGCCGACTTTAACACGCTAACGGCAGCCCTCATAACACTGTTAGCGCCGCAACAACACAGCACTTCGATGGTTAGGACTCGGAGAGAGAGATTGCATTCATGGACAACCGGAATAATGAGCATCAAACATTACACCTCAAGCAAGTGGTTTTTTTTGCACGTTCTCTTTGTTCTGTATTGCTGCAATAATTATCCATCCCCCCATTTTCTACCGCTTGTCCCTTTCGGTGTTGCGGGGGGTGGTGGAGCCTATCCCAGCTGCTTGTGGCCGGAAGGCGGGGTACACCCTGGACAAGTCGCCGCCTCATCGCAGGGCCAACACACATAGACAGACCCCATTCACACTCACATTCACAATATATGTTTCTTATTTCTGAATCTATTACTTAATTATCAATTAAGCAGGCGTGTCCAAACTATGGCCAGCGGGCAAAGTGCGGCCCGCGAGACGTCACAAGTTTAACAAGAAAATTGGCCCGAGGTGTACTTTAGCCTAATTTGAATCGTTTATACTTCATATTACATTGTCGTCACGGTCTGACGTGTGTGTGTGTGTGGGGAGGGGGGGTGGGGTTAAAGTTAAAGTAGTTGAAGTTGCTGCATTCGGGCGGAAGGCGGGGTACGCTCCAGCACCCCCCGGGACAAGCGGTAGAAAATGGATGGATGGATGGATAGTTGAAGTAGTTGAAGTTATGTGTTGTTGTTCAGTCTGTTATAGCTTATTTTAATCAATGCGGCGTGGCAAAGTTGTTAGAGTGGCCGTGCCAGCAATCGGAGGGTTGCTGGTTACTGGGGTTCAATCCCCACCTTCTACCATCCTAGTCACGTCCGTTGTGTCCTTGGGCAAGACACTTCACCCTTGCTCCTGATGGGTGCTGGTAGCGCCTTGCATGGCAGCTCCCGCCATCAGTGTGTGAATGTGTGTGTGAATGGGTGAATGTGGAAATACTGTCAAAGCGCTTTGAGTACCTTGAAGGTAGAAAAGCGCTATACAAGTATAACCCATTTATCATTTATTTATCATTTAAGTGTTATTTTGGTACACAAAATTATTCTTACACCACAATCAATGCTCTGCACCCTTTAGGTAATGTTAATTGCCCAAAAGGCTAACCAAATCACATTGTTCTGAGATCCAAAAATGGTTAGCTGGGTTAGATCACTCTGAGACAGCCCACATAGTTACTGTATAATAAATAATATTCAAAAAAACAACTGAAGTTAGTGTGGTGATGTCGATTTCTAAATGTATTTATATGCTTAATTAATTATGTTCTACATATATTTAAACACATACACATACTACATAACTGTGTAAATATATATATTGTATATACAATGTGTACATTGTGTGTGTGCATATATATACTGTATATATAAATGTAACACATCAATATAATATATTGATATGTCTAAATATATATATATATTATACATATGTATACATATAGGGTTATGCTATGTGTGTGTGTTTGTGTGTATATATATATATATATATATATATATATATATATATATATATATATATACATATATATATATATATATATATATATATATATATATATATATATATATATATATATATATATATATATATATATATATATATATATACATATAATATATAATATAATACATATATATCAGTGACGTGCGGTGAGGTTCATGGCTGGTGAGGCACTAACCTCATCACAGTCAGATTTACAAACATATGAACCCTAAAGAGTGTCTTATTCACCATTTGATTGGCAGCAGTTATCGGGTTATGTTTAAAAGCTCATCCCAGCATTCTTCCCTGCTTGGCACTCAGCATCAAGGGTTGGAATTGGGGGTTAAATCACCAAAAATTATTCCCGGGTGCGGCGCCGCTGCTGCCCACTGCTCCCCTCACCTCCCAGGGGGTGAGCAAGGGGATGGGTCAAATGCAGAGGACAAATTTCACCACACCTAGTGTGTGTGACAACATTGGTACTTTAACTTAACTTTAACTTTACACATACAAACTGTAGCACACAAAAAAGCACATTTAATTAAAAAAACGTTATTATGGTCTTACCTTTACTTATAAATGACGTCCATGCGCCGCTCCTTTTGAACAAAAACATTGATAACTTGTTTATAGAAGTCTTCCTTATCTTTCTTCAGTTTTAAAAGTCTCTCTGTCTCGATGGAGATCTTCCTTTAATTATTACCTCCTGCTTCGATTTAAAGTCCAGTTTAGAAAACTGTTTTATTTTAGATATGTAATCCAACATGTTAAAAGTTCAGGCGAGAGGAAAAAAATAAATGATCGCTACTAACTGTTGCTGCTTGTTGTCACTTCTTCTGCAGCCGAGTAGTCGCAAGAATGATCTCTGGGATCACTACCGCCCTCTACCACCAGGAGGAGGGATTACAGCGAGCCTCACACAGTGCGTCTTCGCAGCCGTTTTATGATTGCTCAGCACAAGAAATATGTTACACACATACAGTTGTTGACAAAATATACTGTACATTATATACCTCAGCTAACTAAACTATGGAAATGTATAATATAATTCATATAGAAATACGGTCTCACTGCACAGCAGGTCAGCATTTAGCCGAGTTATTGCGCAATCCATGGTGAGGCTCAACTGGCTGGTGACTCACCGCAAGTCTCTTCTCAGTATTTGAACGGCAAATGTGAAAATTCAGCGATTTTGAATAAAAATAATCTAAAACTGGTGAAGTTAACACTGATATATATATATATATATATATATATATATATATATATATATATATATATATATATATATATATATATATATATATATATATATATATATATATATATATATATACAAACACACACTAGGGTTGTACGGTATACAGGTATTAATAAAGTACCGCGATATCAGAACTATACTGCCTTTAAAAAGTACCGGTACCGTTCTTTCATCTGAAAGCCGCTGTGCGGCGGTGACTACAGAGCCAAAGCGCAAGATGTTGAGTGTGTCAAAACGCACACACAAAGTGCATACAAGCAATAACAACTAGTAGAGGAGGAAAGGCAAAAAATGACAATTCTACTGGTTAATAAAGAGGGTGTGTGAAGCGCAATAAGGAGGTACTTGGGGTTCAAAACTAACAAGAAAGGTGACGCTTTCAACAAGGAAGCAACGCGCTTCAAGCGTTGCTTTAAAACACGCCTCGCCAAATGTGGCAATTAGTATTACCACCTTTGCGTCAAATGTAGGTAAGTATTTAAATACTAAGCATTCAGATCTGCACAAGGAGTTGAAATAGTGACAGGAAATAATGTTGTTACACCTGTCCTGCTGTTCGGCTCCTGTGCGGACCGTAGTCGAGAAGCACAGGGCAGACGTTCCCTTCCGTCCGCCGATGCAACGCGACCTAATACGCATGCGCGGAAAATGTGCATGTTATAGTCACCTCCAGTGTTGCTTTGTGTGCAAGTTCTTAAATTTAACTTATCTGAACAAAATCCAGTGTTGTGGTATTTCAATTAACTGGAATCCACTGTGCTGTGGGGCCCTATTGTAGTGAATCACACCTGAGCCATCATAAATTAATCAACTCTTTATTAGACACATAAACAATGTGATAAAGAACATTTTACATCAATCAATCAAGATCTATATATATGGTCAGGACACTCCTCACTCTTTTGCCTTAACCTTCATTGTCCATTCGTTTTTGGTGACTTTATATACTCTGGACCTAGACGTTGAGTCCATACATGGCGGACAATAACTGATACAGTCTGCTTTGCCAGTCCAATTGCATTCACTGTTTTCCGTAGTCTTCCCTTGACGGTCAGGTAATACAAAGCACACGCTACCTTTTTTATCATATCCACGGGAGCCCGCATTCTCATTGACTCTCCTTCGACAAATGGACAAAGTTTTTCGGTACGTAGAATCACAGCTGACCCGAACATTCGAAAGTTCTCTTGCCGTCTGAGATGTGTTGTATCCCAAATAGCTGCAATCGTTTGTTTTCTTCTCTTAAGGTATTCATGTGTCATTTCCATAAGTGTCTGTACATGTAGAAGAATGAGAAACACTGGCATGTCTCGCCTCCATATTTCCAGTGGTTAGCTCCGTTATGAAGCTGGCTGTGGCGCTTTCTTTCTGATGTCACTTCCTGTGTGGGGCGCGGCCTTTCTGACTTCACTTCCTCTCCGAACTCAGTTTGTAAACAATCAAAGAATCCATACAAAGCTAAGAGTTTGAGATTCAAGAAATACACGGCGCACTTACCCGTGTTAAAAAATATCCAAGGAGGGGAATCTTAAACAACGATTTAGTGTGGCTGAAACGGGGCTTAGGCTAAATAATTATTCGTTTAAGGGGTTATCCGGATTAGTGTAGACACTAACTCTCAGGTTTTAACTGCCACCTTCTTTCGACTGCATATTTCAGTTCTTTCCACGAATGTTCATTCATTTTAAAACCAGGTTCACTTTAGAAGACAGTGTACTTTTGCCACTTTGTGGTTCACTTACTGCGATCTCACTGCATGGCAATTTGAGTATTGAAGTTAAATATTAAAATTACGTAGCCTATGAGTTTTCCGACTTGGTGGAAATTCAGGGTCCAAAAGGTAACCCCAGCCATAATCGAGGGAACAGGTACTGTAGTCCAATGTATCGTGCTTATCTATACGTGTGTTTTGGGTCATTGACAGAGACCAAGCCATCTGACACTGGGAAATCCATTTCACTCCAAACTACCTTGATAGCCTTGAAATTTCCCTGCACAGATTAAATGAAGCAACGCAGTCTTAGAACATAGTCGGGTCTTATTGTGTTTTTAACACCTCAGAGGTGGCTGACATTGCTGCCAAACACCCCTTATATCACTCATGTTGTTCCACTTACTGTACCAAGGCGGCCCGAAGTATAAATCTAGAATGATGAGGAATGGACCTCTGTCAAAACCTCCGACCTTTCACGTCAGACAGCAACAGCGTTCCTCTGTTCGTGTTTGTGTTTGTTTGTGTCGGGGAGGTTTGAGCGGGCGCGGCTCTGTTTGGTATTGGGTACCATCTGTGACCTTGTAAAAGAGAAGTGATTAAAATTAATGTGGGAAATCTGACCATGTGATTCTCCTTTCTTTCTTTGCTATTCAGTTTTAACACAGAGTGGATTATGTTCACTTATAAGGTATTTACTGAAGATGCTACATTTATATCATATACTGAATGTAAAAACAAATGAAAAATTACTTAAGTTTCAGTGGTCGAACATTACAACTAATTCATTTATTACTCCTTAAATAATGTTGATGCTTTTATGACAGGTGATCTATTACATTTGTTTATGTTGTGTGTTATTAAGTAAATACACTATTTTTCCAACATGTTATGTAGACTTTATAGTCACTGAGTCCAGTAAAGCTGAAGGGCCTTACAGAAGATGAAATAGAGTAAAATATACACACGCTGGCCTCCTTATTTGATGTAATTGAACAATCTAATGAGCTACAGCAAAATAAATTACAAACTATCCATCCATCCATTTTCTACCGCTTATTCCCTTCGGGGTCGCGGGGGGCGCTGGAGCCTATCTCAGCTACAATCGGGCGGAAGGCGGGGTACACCCTGGACAAGTCGCCGCCCTCAAACTAATAATGCTAAAATGTTACAGGCACTGTACAAGGGGCATTAAATATGTTCATGATGCTGTATCATACTTGCCAACCCTCCCGATTTTTCTGGGAGCACACTTGCCAACCTTGAGACCTCCGATTTCGAGAGGTGGGGGTGGGGGGAGTGCTTGGGGGAGGGGGAGTGGTTAAGAGGGGAAGCGTATATTTACAACTAGAATTCACCAAGTCAAGTCATATATATATATCTATCTACATCCTGAAGATATGCAAACAAAACTGTGTTTAGATAATTGATACTTCAAACTTGCATAAATAAATCTTAAGGAATATAACAAAACTTGGCTTCTGAGAGCTTCAAAATGGAATAAATAAAATGCTAAAGTTGTTGATGAACAAGCAATTATTTTAATAATTAAATATGGCCATTTTAAATTAATTATTATGATCATCTAAAATTAATTATTTCAAATATGTTTATTTTACTGTATAATTCTATGGCTGGATGTAATAAGGAGTCAGAAAAAATACAAATAAAAATACAATACATTTTGATGTGTTTAGCAAAATATAGTAAAAATGTATTTAGTTTTTTTTTTTAATTAATAAATATATTTATTTTTAGGTAAGATAAACATAATAATACAATTTATCTCTAGTCTGGATGATTTAGTTCTTGTCACCCTGTTGTCCTCCCGTCTGTTCCCCAAGGATGGCTCCATGAGCTGGGCAAACGCCTGGAGATGCCCTACGTCAACAAAACGGTCGGCGGCCCGTCGGTGCGCAGCTCGTACATCGCCGCCCTCTACTTCACCCTCAGCAGCCTGACCAGCGTCGGCTTTGGCAACGTGTGCGCCAACACGGACGCCAACACGGACGCCAACACGGACGCCAACACGGACGCCAACACGGACGCCGAGAAGATCTTCTCCATCTGCACCATGCTCATCGGCGGTATGCCGGACGCCTCGTATGGAATAACGTGATTGGGCAGGCACGCTGTTTATATCGTGGGAAAGCGGACGTGAAAAAAGGCTGTCCTCACTCAGGTCCGCATGGAGCTGGAGGGGGCGTGGCCTCCAGATCCAAGTGAAAATTGGGAGATTTTCGGGAGAATGTTTGTCCCTGGAGGTTTTCGGGAGAGGCGCTGAATTTCTGGAGTCTCCCGGAAAATTTGGGAGGGTTGGCAAGTATGCCCGGGAGACTCCCGAATTTCAGCGCCTCTCCCGAAAACCTCCCAGGAAAAATATTATCCCGAAAATCTCCCGATTTCCAGCCGGAGCTGGAGGCCACGCCCCCTCCAGCTCCATGCGGACCTTAGTGACGAGTCGACAGCCTGTTTTCACGTCCACTTTCCCACGATATAAACAGCGTGCCTGCCCAATCACGTTATAACATCTACGGCTTTTAGAGAGTGCACAACTGCGCACACAACAAGGAGACGAAGCAGAAGAACAAGGAAGATACAGCCATGGCGACGCCGACGACGAGTAAGATAAAGAAATACGCTTGTAAGTTCCAAAACGAATGAAAACAAGAATGTATGTTTATCCAGGACAGTTCGAAGGGGAAGGGGTATGCTGCCTGTAAATTTTGTAGAACAGACTTCTCCATTGAACACGGTGGCCGAACGGATATACTCACTCATGAACGGTCACTCGGTCAGCGAAGCACAAGGTGGCGGCAGCGCAGCACTGGTCACAGCCCAGTATTATGGGCCACCTCGCTAAATGGAGACCTGAGGGTGTAACATATGCCGAGACAAAGATGACTATGCTGATAGCTGGAAGCAACATCCCGTTCTCATTTGCGGATATGTTCAACAAATCCGTGAAGGATATGTTCCCGGATTCAGAGATCGTTCGCCAGTACGCAAATTGCTGAACAAAGGCTACTCAAATAGTGAAAGGTAAGTTTTTTTGTTTTTTTTTAGTAAGCAGCAATCTGTGCTTCTGGCTGCAAAGCATTGCACTTTCAAGTACAACAATGAGTAGATGAGTGTTATGTGTGTGTATATATATATATATATATATATATATATATATATATATATATATATATATATATATATATATATATATATATATATATATAATATATATATATATATATATATATATAGCTACAAATGTATCATATATATAATATATATATATATATATATATATATATATATATATATATATATATATATATATATATATATATATATATAGCTAGAAATGTATCATATATATATATATATATATATATATATATATATATATATATATATATATATATATATATATATATTATATATATATATATATATATATATATATATATATATATATATATATATATATATATATATATATATATATATATATATATATATATATGAAATACTTGACTTTTGGTGATTCTAGCTGTAAATATACTCCTCCCCTCTTAAACCCCCCCCCATCTCCCGAATTCAGAGGTCTCAAGGTTGGCAAGTATGGCTCTATTACTACCAGGGCCCGTCCCTGGCATAAACACTCTATGCGGTTGTTTAGGGCTACAACCACTAGGGGGCACCACATGATTATGGCGACCTGTCACTTCAATAGCTGATCATCATTGTGGTCGTTGTGCTCTGCAGGTGTTTGCGTGTTCTACTTTGATGGATTGAATTGCATCATGGATTATTAATTGATTATACTTTGTTTCTGCTAAATGTTTATTCAGCGGTGAGTCAACATGTTCTTTGTGATAGTTTTAGTTCGGTTTAGCAGCATCATGGCCGTGTCCATTCAAAAGCCCACAGAGATAATTGCTAGTTTAACATTGCTTCAAACACTGTCATTGTGACCAATTTACGGCCGTATTTGTAAAACAAACAAACCATCTAAGTTTATATTGTAGCCTAACATTTTCCCTAAAAATATAGTGTGTGAAGAACATTAGTTTTTTCATAGTTTTTGCCCATTTATTGTGTTATTGTTATTTTTTCAATTAATGCTGAAGTGGCATAGCAGTTTTGAATGAGTTTCACTACCGAGCAGATATCAAATACTTTTCTTTCCCCTTGAACCTACAGTATCAACTGTTTTGTTTTTTTTACCTTTTAATATAAACTTTGGACATTATCTGAAATATAAACACATGAATATTGAATACATTGGATTGAACTGGATTGTAGTTGTCAATGTAGTATTTCTGTTTATTGTATGTACATGATCTTTGATGATATTACGGACCGTAGATGGTGAAATCCCTAAATTCCTTGCAATAGCTGGTTGAGAAAGGTTTTTCTTAAACTGTTTAACAATTTGCTCACGCATTTGTTGACAAAGTGGTGACCTTCGCTCCATCCTTGTTTGTGAATGACTGAGCATTTCATGGAATCTACTTTTATACCCAATCATGGCACCCACCTGTTCCCAATTTGCCTGTTCACCTGTGGGATGTTCCAAATAAGTGTTTGATGAGCATTCCTCAACTTTATCAGTATTTATTGCCACCTTTCCCAACTTCTTTGTCACGTGTTGCTGGCATCAAATTCTAAAGTTAATGATTATTTGCACAAAAAAAAAAGTTTATCAGTTTGAACGTCAAATATGTTGTCTTTGTAGCATATTCAACTGAATATGGGTTGAAAATGATTTGCAAATCATTGTATTCCGTTTATATTTACATCTAACACAATTTCCCAACTCATATGGAAACGGGGTTTGTATAAAGAGCTCTAAAAGTGGCATTCAAAAGTGAAAGTGTCACTCTTTGTAAAGTCAGGTGTACTTAATCGTGTGGCCAGAGACCGTACAATAAAAATGTTATTTATTAAAGAGCGAGTGCAAACTGTTGACTCTTTTGTCCTTCCTCGCCTGGCGCTCGCTGTCCAGCTCAGAAATAGCCGTGTGATGTGAGCGGCAGCTGTGCTTGTGCATAATAAACAGGCTTAAACATGCAGAGACAGCATAAAACAGGTGCACACAAACACATGTATGCACACAACCTCTGATATACCACATTCCAACACGAGGCCGAGCAAGTTCCTCATCCTCACACCCTATCTCAGACGTATATATGGCTACTAAGAGAAATGTGGTTAAAATGTGAAACATTGGTTGGAAGTGCCTCTCTATCATGGCTGAGGAGTGTGTTGTGTTGTGCAAAGGATGAGGTCACCAAGCAAATGCATACTTGCTTTGTCTCACTGTCACTTTCTTAATTGGAAAGACAGGCTGGGTCATATCTCTCCTCAGTGAAGATCTTAATCTCCTCAACCAGATTGGTGCAGACAATGTTTCATACTCAGTGGACATAAATATTGACACATGTGTCCAGATGTGCAGTATGAATTAGAACATGACATTGGGACATGGTGGGGGGGTGACCTTGGTGATGACAAGTTCATCGACAGTGTGAAGATTGTGGTGACTTTAGTACATTTTATTCCACCGCTGGCTTCGCATCACTACCAGTTGTGCGTCAACTCTCTGGCCAGCCCATCAACTGCTATGATGAAATCTCACCAGCTGCTGTGTGGCACTGCCAGACCGGCAACACAATACACACGAGGAAGCACCGATACGGATGCCAAAGCGTGGCACTGTGCTGCACGGGACGGGGGAAAAAGAGCGGCGGCACGAGGCCGAGGCTTCCATTAAGGACCATCAAATATTCATCCGCCATACGGCACTGAGGATTGGCTTGCTCCCCACTGCCGTATTAAAAAGAAAACCCACCAAGAAAAGTGCTGCTGAAAAACAACAACAAAGTGAGGATGCCTGCAGTGCAGCGCCAAGTTGCGGCTTTAATTAGAATTCACCTGCACCCAGCTATGCTAAGTTATTAATTTGTGAAAGCTGGCAGAGCAACACACAATGCACATGAACAATGTAACAGAGTGGAAGTTGGAAATCGGCAAAGGCAGAAAATTTGAGATTTTTTATTACAACAGTATGTAATAGCTTTGCATTAAACTAGATCAGAATCAGAAATAACTGTATTAATCCCCGAGGGGAAATTATGATTTTCAACACAATCCCATTCAAGAGCAGACAAACATTACAGGGAGACAGAACAGGATCGCTGACGGGTCTGCCAAATTCTGGCGCCCCTTACAAAAAAGGTGAGAAACAGGTAAACGCTGGGGGGGTTGAGAAAAAAAAGTTCAGCCTGGGCCCCTGGAGAGGGGGTCCAGACTGAGGCCAAGGGGAAAAAACTCATAGCCATAGCACACATAAGCATGTGTGTAAGAGGGAAACCTCAAACATCAAGGAACACAATGGACATTAAAGACATTAAAAGAGCAGAGCTGATGCAACAAGCCACTTCTACATACAGCTACAAAAGTAAAAACAACAACAAAAAAACATACACTGTGGTGGCCTCTGCGGTGTTCCACGCCATCGTCTGCTGGGGTGGGGGGAGCATGGCCAGAGACAGGAGCAGACCCAACAAAGCAACCAAGAGAGCCGACTCCACCCTCGGCCGCCCACTAACTCTCGGCCAGTGTCCAGTCCGCATGGATGAGCGAGGATGCGTCCAAGGAGGCCGTGGTGTCCGATACACGCTCATTCAGCCAAGACACTGTAAAGCTTGTCCGTCCCGGCACTCAGCGCCAGCTCCACAGCCCTGTCTCTTCATCCGCATCTCCTCTCCTCCAGTCTCTCCAAGCGGACTCTGGTGTGGCAGAGACCAGCAGTAGTGTTGTGTCGTTCGCGAACGATTCGTTCGAACGAACAAATCTTTTGAGTGAACGTACGGAACCGAATCACTTCATGATCTGATTCGTTCCTTTCTCAGTTCAGTTGAGCTCCGCCGCGACCATGCCGGTATGAGTGGAACTGGCGCATTCTGTGACTCACTGAACCCTCGACGTCGGCGAACGACGCAGCCAGCTACTCATCATAGGGGCGGGGGGAGGGACTGAGCGAACGATTCGTTCACCGCGGATTAACGACATGAATCACTCAGTGAACGATAACGCTCTCGCTCTCTGCTCTGCTTCCCCCAATGCCGCGAGTGATTCTCCTCCCGTCGTGGGGATATGTTTCACGCCATTGGCATCCGTTCTCCATTCATTCTCCAAGCTAACGGCTAATGTTGACTCAAGCCACATGAAAACAAACACCCACATGCGCCCCGTCCCCATTATCTCAACACATAAAGTTATGAGAGTAGAGGAGACAGAAAGAAACTCAGTGCAGGCAGGGCAAGGCTGAGCAGCAGCGACGCGAGGGGGAGGGGTGGTAGTGTTGTGTCGTTCGCGAACGTGATTCAGGTTCGCGCTGCACTCACTCACTCATTCAGAATCAGGACTCGCGAACTTACTGACAGAGAACTGACTGTGTCGCGGAGGAGGACGTCACATTGAGGCTCTCGTTCAGTCACTGTGCGCGTCGTTCATTGGGTGCTGAGGGCTCGTGTCGTTCGCGAACTGACACACACCGAGATCTGCCGCTGGGGAAGCTGTTACTGACTGACTAATGATTCGCCGACCTGCACACAGAACTGCTGCTGCAGAAGTGATTCAGGTTCACGTACTGAACTGTGCTGACTGTGGCGCTGTGTCAGTCACTCACTGCCTTGTGTACTGCATGCACAGAGCTGTGTAGGGACTCGCGTTCACCCTATTTGCTGCTTCTCCCGCGAATGTCTGCACTGTAGCCTAGAGGGACGTGCGTCTGACTCACGTATCCAGAAAATTCAAAATGGCTGCACGCGGTAGGTGAGGCCCGAGCGAAGAAAAGTGGAAAAGAGTGTTATTCGTCAAAAAACCCACACAACGACGGTCATTTTTTCGCCGTGCTATTGTAAAATTGTCTTTTATCTGTGTTTTGTGAAGCCGGTGAGTAACGTTCAATACAGTTAACTTAGGCTATCTTTTGTTCGACGCTGTGAATGTGTGTGGGTTACATGCTACGACATTCCACATATTTCCAACTGGTTGAAACGAAAGTGTATTACTTTATTGCCAGTGTTGTTTAGGCCCAGGTCGCTATTACTTTGTTATAACAACGTAACGTTAACAGAGTGGAAACAGCCGTTCTTTGCTATTAATATGAGTGTGTATTATTTCTTTCTTTGTTCTTTAGTGGAGCTCGAGATCCTGTTTACTGTGGACTAGCTGTGTGTGACGCCCTGTTGTTTTTGTTTCCATTACAAAAAAAGGTATGTCTATGTGTTTTTTGGCATAGTTAATTGTAGAAAAAAATATAAAATGAGGTGATGTGAGTGGGAAAAATTGCTGCACATATTAAGGATCCTTTTTCTTGATCTATATTTTTGTTATTTGCTGATGTATATATTTTATATGCTGTTTTTTATTTAATTAATTTATTAGAGACTATTTTATGCTTTATTTACCTTTTTTTATTATTATTATTTTATTTACTATTATTATTATTATTTCCACATGTAAGCATAAATAATTGATCATATTAGTACATTGTTTGATTGCTTTGCTTAATGCATTCCATAATTTAATTCCACATACTGATATACTGAAGGTCTTAAGTGTTGTACGTGCGTACAAATGTTTTAAATTACATTTCTCTCTAAGATGATTTTTCTCCTCTTTTTTGAGAAGAATTGTTGTATATTCTTGGGTAGCAGGTTATAGTTTGCTTTGTTTATAATTTTAGCTGTTTGCAAATTCACTATGTCGTGGAATTTCAGTATCTTTGATTCAATAAATAAAGAATTTGTGTGTTCTCTATATCCAACATTATATATTATTCTAACTGATCTTTTTTGTAACACCGTTAATGAATGAAGTGTACTTTTGTAATTATTTCCCCATATTTCTACACAATAACTCAGATATGTAACACTAGTGAACAGTAGAGAATATGAAGTGATTTTTTGTCTAGTACATGTTTTGCTTTATTCATTATTGACGTGTTTCTTGCTACTTTATGTTGTATATTTTTTACTTGAGATTTCCAGTTCAATTTATCATCAATCATTATACCTAGACATTTGGTTTCATTTACTCTTTCAATTTCTATTCCGTCTATTTGTGTTTGACTTTCTCTTCTACTGTTACCAAATAGCATTATTTTAGTTTTACTGAGATTCAAAGATAGTCTGTTTTTGTCAAACCATCTTTTTAATTTGTTAATTTCTTCTGTTATTATTTGTATTATCTTCTGTGTGTTCTCTCCTGAACAAAACGCTGTTGTATCATCCGCAAATAATACTAACTTTAAATCGTATGTAACTTTACAAATGTCATTTATCTAGACATTGAATAATTTAGGTCCTATATTGATCCCTGAGGTACACCACAGGATATATTTAGCGATGTAGACGAAACCACCACATTAATATTAAAGATATGGTTAACATTCTTAGTGCTGAAGATATTCCCCTCTCCTTGTGTCCCTTCTCCCAGCTCCACCGTCTCGCCGAGTGCCAGCAAGAGTCATGAGTACTTGTCAACTCGACTCCTCAACTGGAGATAACTTTCTAGGTAAAGACTGATCTCCAAAATAATATCTCAGCATCCAGTAACCATGGTTAACAGATCACAACCATTTAATACCAATTTATCTCCCTTAGCACCTCACCATGGGGAAGGATGTATTCATATGCCTTCACCAGCACCTGCATTAAACATGCAGAGAGTTACACAAGGTAGGGAGTGATCTCTGTATACACTACACCCATAATTTCAAACCCTACTTTACGATTGAGCTGAAGTTCTGACTATTATGACCTGTACTTTTACCTTTCTTATAGTTCTTACCACCTTGGGGCACCATTCAGGTAAAATCTCAGCTCATCTTACTTGCTTATTTGTATGCACTAACACCTGTGCATGCTTTTGTCCACGTTGTTCCTTTGACGATGAATAAATACCCCTTTTCTTTCTTTCTACATTAAGGATGCCTTTTCATCTGATTAAATTTATAATGAACAGGGACATTGCGGTTGTCCCAAGTGGATGGTATGATGATAGGATGGTTTTCTGGCCCAGCTATAAAAACACCGACAGAATTGAAAGGGCAGCTTTAAATGAGGAGCAGCATGAGCCAAACTGGCCAAGATTTGACGTTTCTGTTGTCCGAACTTGTGGTATGCAAATTCATAATCTTCTTGTTTAAAAATAACGTCATAGTTGCTTCTCTTTATGCTTGGAATAACCTATTGTGTCTATGTTCTGACCAGGTCTCTTGTAAGAGAGAGACCTGATTTATCATCATCAATAATAATAATATTCTGTTCAGCTCTACAGCTAATTTGAAACTCATGTTCATTTTAACATATTCAATTTTAGACAACTACAAAGACGCATTCAAAATAATGCAACAATTTGGAAAGGGCTGCGACACCTCAGACCTGCAATCTGAGGCAGAGAACGAGGAGCTGCCAGAAAAAAGGAACAGGAAGGCAGTGTAAGTGTGTTCCGTCTTGTTTTTGTCATGTTTCTACAGTAATAGGAAGGTTTTTTCCGGTAGCATTCAAAAATAGACCAGAGATGCTTGTACTATATGTATATTTGGCAATTTTGGTATTGCAATAATCCTAATGATATGGTTACCCAACAGCCATCATCTCAGGGACTCTGGTGATAGCGAGGAAGACCCGGGAAATGGTGACCTCGCATCTTTGGAGTTGGCAAGCCAATTGCACAGGCAGAGTAAGGAATAATCTCTTAACATTGAAAAAAACGAAACCACCACATTAATATTAAAGATATGGTTAACATTCTTAGTGCTAAAGATATTCCCCTCTCCTTGTATCCCTTCTCCCAGCTCCACCGTCTCGCCGAGTGCCAGCAAGAGTCATGAGTACTTGTCAACTCGACTCCTCAACTGGAGATAACTTTCTAGGTAAAGACTGATCTCCAAAATAATATCTCAGCATCCAGTAACCATGGTTAACAGATCACAACCATTTAATACCAATTTATCTCCCTTAGCACCTCACCATGGGGAAGGACGCATTCATATGCCTTCACCAGCACCTGCATTAAACATGCAGAGAGTTACACAAGGTAGGGACTGATCTCTGAAATATTAGTGTATAGATAGGCCCCTTGGGTATTACCAGTCATGGTTTACTGATGGCTCTCTCACAATGCCCACCTCACTAGGAACGGCAGTCCCTCCTCGACTCCCTCCACCCCCCTCACCAGCAGCCCTCAACATGTGGCAGACAGAGGAGCCTGGATCCAGCCTGGCCTACAGGCCAACATGGCGAGGGGAGAGAATGGCCGACAACATTTCCTGCTCTGGTGAGCAATAACTGACAATGGTCATTCTGTGCCACAAATTTTGGAAAAAATTCAAATTCACAAGCAATCACATATTTTCTTCAAACTTTGTCAATAACTTTTGTCATTAACTAAGGTCAATAGCTAATGTCAGGATTATGAGTAATGAGGATAAACACTGAAACATGTTAATTTTATACTGCTGTTTGTCAACAGCGCCTGAGGTAATCCACATCCAACAGAGCCAAACAAGTACTCTGATCAAGGAACCAGATAACCATATTGTTTGAACATTTTGGATGTCTTGCACACCTATACCCTGATCACAAATTCATAGTTTACGCACCTTATTTTAACCACCTCCAATAACTTTAAGTCATGTTTTTTTTTTCAAATGTAATCTCCTTAATACCTATCACATATTTTGTATTGTGTAAGCATACTTGGCTTTGATGCTACATACCATAAACATAAACGTATCTGTCTTGTAATCTTGTTTGATTACAGGTGCTGTGAGTAAAAATGTGTTGACAAGGTCAGCCACGACGCTGAGGTCACCAAACACGCCATCAGGTGGTTCAACTTGGCGGGGGATCGGGCAACGAGGAGACGAGTCCCGCTTCCACCTCCTCAGGAGGAATAGAGATGTACCGTAATTTCCGGACTATAAGCCGCACCTGACTATAAGCCGCACCAGCGAAATTTAGGGGAAAACACAGATTGCTCCATATATAAGCCGCACCCGACTATAAGCCGCAGGGTTTTGATGTGTAATTAGCGTAGTATATAGGGGTTCCTGCTACCACGGAGGGGATTGTCGGGACAGAGAGGACTGTTTGGGAACGCAAAGCGTCCCATTTATTAACAATAAATCTTTCAATCATTCAATCAAACTTTCACATCTTTGACATGGCGAACAGCATTCGTGCAGAGTACAAATAATACAACGGTGCAAAGTAATACAAAGTGCTCGCCTGTACGTTATCAAAATAACCAGCCTACCGGTATATGAAAAGTCAGTCTTTAATCATTGTGTCATCGTCTTCCTCCTGCGTACTAAAACCACCGAAATCCTCTTCGTCGGTGTCGGAGAAGAACAGGCCGTAAATAAGCCGCACCCTTGTATAAGCCGCAGGGACCAGAACGAGGGGGAAAAAGTAGCGGCTTATAGTCCGGAAATTACGGTATATGTATAAATAAACAACCTTTTATTAGACTTCTTGTCATTCACCAGTTATTCATTTTCTGATATGTTAGCTGTGCATGGAGCAGCGTTTCCTTGAAGTTGTAGCCTAATAGATTAAATATGTATATTTACTTTTTAAATATATATTATATATATTTACTTTATAGGGTGAATTGACCATTTTCTGTTTCTGCCTATTGACAATATTGTTAGTTTAAAAATACAAGGCAATGCATATGTAAGCCTATATTGCTATAGTAGGGCTTAGTGAATTTTTTAGTTTCTATTTTATCCTACAGCAAGAACAGAAGGGATTTTGAAAATAAGATAAAGGGGTCCAAAACAGCCAGATGAGCCAGGGTTTTTATGAGTCCGTTGCTGGTCCGCGGCGGGAGGTTAGGCTGTGATCATGGGTGCGGAGCGGATGCAGCGCGCCGTCATGGCGCACCCGCCGCGGAAATAAGGCTTTGATCATGGGTGCGATGCGGATGCAACGCGCCGCCACGGCGGATCAACTACCCGCCGTCGTGGCGGATACGTTCCTGAGTGCAAATGGACGCCGATGCGGGTCCGTTTCGCGGTTCCATTCCAGAAAGCGCGATACCTGCGCGGGGGATCCGCCGCGGAGTGTTTTTGCTGTGTGGGAAGCTAAGCTACCAGTTACTCTTGATTAAAATGTAGCTAAACTACAGGGGAAGCTATTCCAAGAGAATTGTAGCATCCATCCATCCATTTTCTACTGCTTGTCCCTTTTGGGGTCACGGGGGGTGCTGGAGCCTATCTCAGCTGCATTCGGGCGGAAGGCGGGGTACACCAAGCGACACTAAAAGCTACACGGAAAAAGTAGCTTGCTACATTTAACAGCATTTCTATCTATGGGCCAACATGTACAATATCAATGTTAATGTAACTGAGAGTGTACACATGGACCCAATAAGGGTCCATTACTATTAACTATCTGTCATTTAGCTGGGGACACCCTACAACTACATCTAGGGGTCCCCACACTTCACTGTTTGTATTTATTTTAGTTTGCCTTTTTTTTGGCCCTCCCCTATAATGTTATTAATTTTCTCTACCAACAGTAAAAAAAATAGCATCTAAAACTTTTTATGGACTCAACACACCTTAATGTGTGTTCCTAAATTTGTGGTGGACGTCCTAGATGAAGAGAGCAGTTATGATTTTGGTTTACAGAGTAAACAACTAACAACTAAGGTTTTAGGTAATGTTTTCTCTAAATGTATACATTTGTCTAAATATGTCCAAGGACACGCATTATTGTGGGTTTCCTGGAAGTCATCTTCATTACTAAAGGAACAATCTAATCCGCGGGAGAGAATCCCTCTGCCATTTTCAGGTATGTTTTTTGTTTGTTTTTTGAGTGGTCAGCTTGAAACGTCCCTCTGTCTCCGTTTCTTGTCGTCATGTGACATGAGTGCGTGTCCCTTCTGATTTTACTTACTGGTTTTGATGACCTGCCTTATCTTGCCTCTGATTGGCCAGTCCGTAATGTTTCACCCAAACCTTAGCCAATTGTGACTCATCATATACCAAATCATGGATTTTTTGCGTATGTATGGATGTTGTCATTTATCCAGGTCATTGTATTTTCTTCATATATATTTTTTGGGATTCACAGTCCATTTACTCTGTTTAGCTTGTAGCTTTGATGTAAGCTACCTCGCTACATGGCATACTTGCCAACCTTGAGACCTCCAATATCGGGAGGTGGGGGGGGGGGCGTGGTCGGGGGGGGGGCGTGGTTGGGGCGTGGCTAAGGGCGTGGTTGAGGAGAGTATATTTACAGCTAGAATTCACCAAATCAAGTATTTCATATATATATATATATAATATATATATATAATATAATATATATTTTTTTCATTTTTTTTATTTTATTATACATATAAATAAAAGACATACTTGAATTTGAGACACTTGTGATTTAGGGCTATATAAATAAACATTGATTGATTGATTGATTGAATTTCAGTGTTCTGCAGGCTATCCAGTAGGTGGCAGTATCGTCCTGTTTAAGAGTGTCACAACATTGCTGTTTACGGCAGACAAACTGCTTTACGGTAGACTAAACGTGACTGCTGTTGTTGTGTGTTGTTACCGCGCTGGGAGGACGTTAATGAAACTGCCTAACAATAAACCCACATAAGAAACCAAGAACTCTCTCTCCTTGTTGTGCACTCTACTCTCTAAAAGCCGTAGATGTTATGATGTCATTGGGCAGGCAAGCTGCTGGGAAAGCGGACGTGAGAACGGCTGTCCCCACTCAGGTCCGCATTGAGCTGGAGGGGGCGCGGCCTCCAGCTCCGGCTGAATACCGGGAGTTTGTCGGGAGAAAATCTCTGCCGGGAGGTTGTCGGGAGAGGCGCTGAATACCGGGATTCTCCCGCTAAAAATGGGAGGGTTGGCAAGTATGCTACATGGGTCTAAAAGTAGCTAAGCTACAGGAAAAGCTATTTGTTACAAAAAAAGTAGCTAAGTTACCGCCAAGCTACTGGAAAATGTAAGTAGGCTACGTAGCTTAGCTACATGTAGCTTGTTACTGCCCATCACTGGTTGCCATCACGGCATTCTCGCTCGTTCGTCCGTGTTGATGGGCTAATAATACCTATCCAATTTGAAATTGAAATATTACCACAACAGGACATTTGGCTTTGTAATCATATTTTTTTCCTCCTAATTTTTGTTACTTTGGATGTCTGTGCTTCCCGTGTGTGTAAAGTTGGCGGTCTCGCTCTCCGCCCACCGACGAGACAAAGATTGTTAATGACTGAAAATAGGGCTCACTACGTTTAGTTAATTCTACAGTTAAATAAACAGGCTCTGGCGTTGCAAGTAAAAACAAATTGATACGGATTATGAAAAAACATAAAGAGGAAGACTATAGTCAATTGTTAGACAAAAATGAAGACAATGCAAAAAGTACATGGGGCATAATTAAAAGGGTTCTGAAAAAAGAAAAAGCACAACTCAAAATCCCAGACTATTTCAACAACGATAATAAATAAGTATATAACAAAATAGAGAGAGTGAATAATTGCTATACATTCTCTGTTAACATCGGCTAAACAAATACCAAAAGTTAAACTTGAAAATATAATGGGAATAAAAATATTACATAATATTGATAGTATTTTTCTTGATAAAGTAGACAAGTCTGAAATATTACAACCTCGAACAAATATGTAGACATGATAATGGCATTTAAAAAGAGCACCATAGATTTATTTATTGAACCATTTGTAATTTGTCATTTGTCATTCTTTGAGGGCGTATTCCCAGATCAAATGAAAATTGCTAAAGTAATACCAATTTACAAAGGTGAAAATAAACATGAGTACTCGAATTACAGACCAATATCACTGGTGCCACAGTTCTCAAAGATCTTAGAGAAATTGTTTTCTGTTAGGTTAAATACATTTATTATTAAATATAATATTTTTAAAAAATTGTCATTATGGGTTCTGTCCCAATCACTCAACAACAACGGCAATAATTGATTTGGCAGAATAAATTTCAGCTGCAGTAGATAGAAAACAATTCTTTGTAAGTATTTTTGTAGACCTGCAAAGAGTGTTTGATACGCTTGATCATGAAATATTATTGGAAAAACTGTATAAATATGGAATAAGAGGAGTGGCTCATGAGTGGGTCAAAAGTTACCGAAAGGACAGAAAACAGTTTGTGGAAGTTAACAATTGGAAGTCTGCCTTACATAATTACAAATTAGTTGTGGAGTTCCACAAGGATCAGTCCTTGGACCAATACTGTTTCTCATGTACGTCAATGATATGACCATGGTTTCCAAACTATTTAAGTGTAATTTATTTGCGGACGACAACATTGTTTTATTCGGGACAAAATATTACAGATGTGTTAGAGGAGGCTGAAAATTAATTCATGAAAATTAAAAGATGGTTTCTCTGGCTTTTAACACTACGTGAGTTGTGTGGTCCTCTGTTGTCCTCTGTGTTTTAAAATTTTTGATTTCTATTTACTGTTTTAATTGGTTTTACCCTTTAAAATAGTTTTTATGTAACGACCTGGTCGCATCGTGGTGCGAGGTGTTCTCCCAAGGATGCAGACGGGCTCGGACACAGCTTGCAGGTAGGAAAATGATTTATTCAGGAACTAAATCGGACAGGAAAAAACAAAAACGACTAGCGTGGGAGCTAGCAAGCAAAATAGCATAGCCTGAAAGCTAGCAGGAAACAAAGTGGTCGTTAACTGTTGCGTGAAAGCAAATTAGGAAGCCAGGCAGAGTGCTGCCCGGGCGAAGACTAAATAGCCCTCTGATTAGTGCCCGGACAACAGGTGAGCGTCTCGAACACTAACCAGAGGCAGCTGAGCATAATCTGCCGTCATGGCAACAGAAACAAAACAAGGTGCTGAAAACACATGTGACTTGAAAACGTAAAACTATGATCCGGGCAGCGGATCATAACAGTACCCCCCCTAAAAGGACAGATTCCAGATGTCCCTTGAAAACAAAAAAAACAACTGGAACCCGAAAAAAAAAACAAGCAAAAAGTTCACGAGTCAAGGGCGGGCGGGGGGGTGACTTGGTGGTGGGTCGCCAGGCCACGTGTCCCCGAATCCACCGGGGAAGGGTCAGGTGGCGGCGGCGAATGGAACGCCGCCGCCGCTGGCGAGGCGGGCGAGGCGGGCGAGGCGGGCGAGGCGGGCGACCACGGTAAGGCCACATTCGTGGCCGCCGAGAAGGTGGGCGTGAGTGGCGCCAGAATTTCAGCAGCCTCTGAGTCCTCTGAGAGAGCTGCTTGCGCAGCCGGACCACTCGAGGTCGCTGAGACGTCGCCGTGGAAGCGGTAGGTGTCGACGTCGCCGTGGCAGCCGGAGGAGTCGCCGTCGCTGTCGTGGCAGCCGGAGTCGCCGCTGTCGTGGCAGCCGGAGTCGCCGCTGTCGTGGCAGCCGGAGTCGCCGCTGTCGTGGCAGCAGGAGTCGCTGTCGTGGCAGCAGGACTCGCTGTCGTGGCAGCCGGAGTCGCTGTCGTGGCAGCCGGAGTCGCTGTCGTGGCAGCCGGAGTCGCTGTCGTGGCAGCCGGAGTCGCTGTCGTGGCAGCAGGAGTCGCTGTCGTGGCAGCAGGAGTCGCTGTCGTGGCAGCAGGAGTCGCTGTCGTGGCAGCAGGAGTCGCTGTCGTGGCAGCAGGAGTCGCTGTCGTGGCAGCAGGAGTCGCTGTCGTGGCAGCCGGAGTCGCTGTCGTGGCAGCAGGAGTCGCTGTCGTGGCAGCAGGAGTCGCTGTCGTGGCAGCAGGAGTCGCTGTCGTGGCAGCAGGAGTCGCTGTCGTGGCAGCCGGAGTCGCTGTCGTGGCAGCCGGAGTCGCTGTCGTGGCAGCCGGTGCTGGTGCGAGAACCAGTCGTGGTACAGGTGCTGGTGCGAGAACCAGCCGTGGTGCAGGTACTGGTGCGAGAACCAGTCGTGGTGCAGGTACTGGTGCGAGAACCAGTCGTGGTGCAGGTACTGGTGCGAGAACCAGTCGTGGTGCAGGTACTGGTGCGAGAACCAGTCGTGGTGCAGGTACTGGTGCGAGAACCAGTCGTGGTGCAGGTACAGGTGCGGGGACCAGCCGTGGAGCAGGTACTGGTGTGGGAACCAGCCGAGGTGCAGGTACTGGTGTGGGAACCAGCCGAGGTGCAGGTACTGGTGTGGGAACCAGCCGAGGTGCAGGTACTGGTGTGGGAACCAGCCGAGGTGCAGGTACTGGTGTGAGAACCAGTCGAGGTGCAGGTACTGGTACCTGTGGTGGAGCTGGTGCTAGCCTTAGCCTTGGCGCTAGCTTAGGTGCAGGTGGCCTAGCTGGCGGTTGCGGCTTAGCAGGCCGTCGGACTGGTGGCGGTGGCCGAGCAGGAGGTTGCGGCTTAGCACGCCGTTGTGCCACCCCACTCGCACAGCTCCCAGTACTAGCCCCCCCCCTCAAAAAGCGGATCCCAGACGCGCTCCTTGCGGATTGGAACCGTCTTCAAGGGTGGGTGGAGGGAGGTCAGGGGGAGGGCAGAATCCTCCCCCCCAAATTGTCCAAAATGTCTATTGTCGCCCCCCACTTGAGACTGGGACTGACTAGTTTTAGTCCTTAAAAAAATGTCCTGATAAAGCTTAATCTTAGAATTAAAGTCACTTGAAAATGGCTGGCAGGAAGAATTGACATAATGTCTAAAAAAGTCTTTGTCTATGACGTCATCCAAAATGGACGGGACAACGTCATCAAGCGGCGTGTCATCAGGGGGTGCCGAAGGAATGACGTCATAGCTGCAGTCCCAGTGATTGACAGGCCAGTCATAACAGTCTTCGGTAAGGTAGTTGATGAGATTAGCAGACCTTTGAAGAGGGGAATCTTGGGCTGAATGTAGCTTGCTGTGTACCGGTGGAGGAGATTGAGGGAGTGGCGCGTCTTGGCAGCGAAGTGAAGACCTCTTGGGTGGCTTCCGTCTTCGCTGACGCGTCCGGTGGTGCGGAGGTGTGGCGATGTCCTCGGGCCAAACGGAGTGGATTGGGACCAACTTTCCGTTAGGACCCCAGATCAGGTCCTGGCGCTCCGAGGGGGAGTAGCGGAGAGTCTCCGCCTCCATCGCTCGTAACACCATCCACGCACATTCGTCCATCTCCTCCGACATGCTCGCTGCGAGAGAACTTCTTCTTGCTGGCTTCCTACTGTAACGACCTGGTCGCATCGTGGTGCGAGGTGTTCTCCCAAGGATGCAGACGGGCTCGGACACAGCTTGCAGGTAGGAAAATGATTTATTCAGGAACTAAATCGGACAGGAAAAAACAAAAACGACTAGCGTGGGAGCTAGCAAGCAAAATAGCATAGCCTGAAAGCTAGCAGGAAACAAAGTGGTCGTTAACTGTTGCGTGAAAGCAAATTAGGAAGCCAGGCAGAGTGCTGCCCGGGCGAAGACTAAATAGCCCTCTGATTAGTGCCCGGACAACAGGTGAGCGTCTCGAACACTAACCAGAGGCAGCTGAGCATAATCTGCCGTCATGGCAACAGAAACAAAACAAGGTGCTGAAAACACATGTGACTTGAAAACGTAAAACTATGATCCGGGCAGCGGATCATAACATTTTAATCATATTTATTTTATATTGTTTTTAATTGTTTTTAATACTGTTGTGCAGCACTTTGGAAACATTTTGTTGTTTAAATGTGCTATATAAATAAAGTGGATTGGATTGGATTCAAAGAACACAAGAGGTCAAGTTTTTGGGTGTTATGATTGATGAACATTTGTCTTGGAAATCACATATAAACGATTCAAAGGCTAAAGTATATCAAACTATTTCTATTTTACACAAAGTGAATGATGTTCTAAATCAAAAAGCATTGTATATTTTGTATAACTCACCGATTGTTCCATATCTAACATATTGTATTGAAGTGTGGGCATACTTGCCAACCCTCCCGTTTTTAGCGGGAGAATCCCGATATTCAGCGCCTCTCCCGACAACCTCCCGACAGAGATTTTCTCCCGACAAACTACCGGTATTCAGCCGGAGCTGGAGACCACGCCCCCCCAAAAAAAAGTCTGCCGCAGCTGCGATTGGACCTGACCAGCCTCCGGGTACAAGTACTGGAGTACCAATTGCTTGCCAGGGAAGATCTTCCCCAGGAAGCAAGGATTGACCGGTTTTGGGCCATGCTAGGGAGAGATGGAAGATTCCACACTCTTGTGCATTTGATGAAAGCACTTTTGTGCGTGCCACACAGCAATGCATCATCAGAGAGGGTGTTCAGCATGATTAGAAAAATAGTGACAGAGAATAGAAAGAGGATGGACAATTCAACCCTTAACAAAGCATTGTACTTTCAAGTACAACAATGAGTAGATGAGTGTTGTGTGTGTGTGTGTGTGTGTGTGTGTGTGTGTGTGTGTGTGTGTGTGTGTGTGTGTGTATATGTGTAAATAAATGAACACTAAAATTCAAGTATTTCTTTTATTTTTTTATATATATAATAAAATAAATATATATATATATATATATATATATATATATATATATATATATATATATATATATATATATATATATAGCTAGAATTCACTGAAAGTCAAGTATTTATATATATATATATATATATATATATATATATATATATATATATATATATATATATATATATATATATATATATATATATATATATATATATATATATATATATATATATATATACAGTATATGAAATACTTGAGTTGGTGAATTTTAGCTGTAAATATACTCTCCTCTTAACCACGCCCCTAACCACGCCCCCCCAACCACGCCCACCACCCCACCCCGACCAAGCCCCCCCCCCCAAACCCCGATATTGGAGGTCTCAAGGTTGGCAAGTATGAGTGTGGGGTAGTGCGTGTAAAACATTTTTAAATCCAATCTTCCTTCTGCAGAAAAAAGCCGTAAGAATCATTACTGGAAATGCATACAGGGAATCCACGAATCCAATATTCAAACAGTTAAACTTACTGAAATTTCATGAATTGGTAGAGTACAATATCCTGAAAATCATGTAAAAAGCACATACACAACTTCCTCCAAACATCATTCAAAACAGATTTGTTAAAAGAGAAAATAATTATCATATGAAAGGAACTGAGATCTTTACTAAATCGAGATTTAGAACAGGGATAAAGGAAATAAGTATTTAATTTAAAGGCATTAGTTTATAAAAGAGGTTAATTTGTGTCTTTATTAAGAAAGCTTTTTTTGATACTGAATTTATGTAACTGAATTTTTTGCGTTTGAATTTTGTGAACTCAATTTTATTTACATCGAATTATGCTGACAGTGTCATTAAAAAAAATGCATTGTTTTAAAATCCAGTGTATACAAATTCAAAGTTAAAAAATTCAGTTTTTGAGGGTAAAAAACTTCAGTGCTGAAAAATTCAGTGGTGAAAAATTTGCTGCTTCAAAAAGCAAGACTCACTTCCGGCAAATTAAGACTAAAGCGATCAAGCATATCTCAGAACCAGCCAATGAGGTGTCAAGTTTGAAGTCACGTGACATGGATCTTGCAAAACAGCAATGAAAAAGGCGGTTAACTGGGCTACCTTGGCTTAATACGACATTACTAACATTTCAATGCGGCTCGCTGGATATTTTCAAACTACAGAAATGATTCAAATAGGTAAAATCTGCACTTTTCAGTGACAAACGGTTTCTACGTCATGATATGCAGCTAAAATGACTGTGATAAACAATGTGACCAACAGATGGTGCTGGATAATGATGTTCAGGTAAACGTAACGAAGAAGACATGTTTGGATGCATTCATAGAGGGAGTAACAAATGTTTGATAGTAAGCTCGTTGTTCACAAGGCAAAGTTTGAAAAACATGTGTTTGCAGACCCGGAGGCTGCACGTTCAGACCCGCACTTGTGGACCCGCATGCTCACAATAATATCGTACTGTGGGCTTAATACCGTTATGATATCGAACTGTGAGATTTTGATACCGTCACATTCCTATCCATCCCTCCATTTTCTACCGCTTGTTCCTCTCTGGGTCATGGGGGGTGCTGGAGGCTATCCCAGCTGCACTTAGGCGGAAGGCGGGGTACACCCTGGACAAGTCAAAAGTCAACAATGAAAGAGTGGGCCTTTTCTATAGTGTTAATTGTAAAGGAGTGTTGTAGATCCAATGTTGATGTGCTAAAACCTATTTCTTGTTTAACAGTTACATACAATATCAACTGTTCTTTGTTCATGCACATAATGACTATTAATCAAGTGTTCGGATGTATTCATTAAATCAATGTATTCGTGGTTGCCAAAAAGGGATTCAAAGTAATATTTTGATATTGATACATCTCATCTGTGCATACATTACACTTCAGTCACTAACTGTGTTAAGAAAAAAGATCAGTTAGAATAATACATAATGTTGCATATAGAGAACATGCAAACCCTTTATTTATTGAATCGAAAATATTGAAATTCCACGATATAATGAATTTGCAAACAGCTAAAATTATACACAAAGCTACCCAAGAATGTACAACAATTCTGCTCAACAAAGGAAGAGAAATATAACCTCAGAGAAAAATGTAAGTATGTTAATGTTAAGTAAATAAATCAAACGGTGTACTAATATGATCCAATTCAAGAAACTGTTCAAACTCAAAGTGTTTACAAAGTATAAAGAGGAAGAACAATGATAAACATTCTAAACTTATTGATAATCTTATTTATTTTACTATATGGAATACAACATACTTCACTATTTATTATCATTATTTTTTAATGTTATTATTTATGGAGTATATTGTGAATAAGTTGAGAATAGAAAATGAACAAAAGTGTTAGAAAATGCTATGTAATGAAAAAGGGCCAGGATTAAATAAGCTCTGCTTCTTCCTACTCGTTTTCGAACATGTTGAAAAGAGAACTGGATATTGTAATGTATCATGTTGTAATGTATGCATGTTTAAAATAAACTCAAACCATAAACCATGCATTACTAGAATACCCTTAGGAGATGCACGGATGAGAATTGTCAATATCAAAATATTATTTTGAATATGTCGTTTGGGGTTGATTTCAGCTTTTTAAAGGGTACTTCAACACGAAAACAGTACTTTAAAGTTAAAGTAAAGTCCAAACGATAGTCACACACACTAGGTGTGGTGAAATTAGCCTCTGCATTTGACCCATCCCCATGTTCACTCCCTGGGAGGTGAGGGTAGCAGTGAACAGCAGCGGTGGCCGCGCTCAGGAATATTTTTTGGTGATTTAACCCCAATTCCAATCCTTGATGCTGAGTGCCCAAGCAGGGAGGCAATGGGTCCCATTTTAATAGTCTTTGGTATGACTTACAACCTTCCAGTCTCAGGGCGGACAGTCTAACCAAAGGCCACTGAGCAGGTTTATTATCATATATGTAACTCTCATGGGTATAACAGGTACTTCCACACATAAGCAGTACAGTATGTACTTTATTATCGTATAAATAACTTTCTCATTGGTATAATGGGGTACTTTAAAAAGTAAACAGTACAGTATGTACTTTATTGTCATATATGTAACTGTCTTGAATGATACATCCAAACACCTGATTAATATTTAATATGAGCATGAACACAGAAAACTTGATATTGTATGTGGCTTCTAAACAAGAAAGAGGTTTTAGCACATCAACATCGGATCCTTTATATTCTCAAATGACCAACGCTGTCGTTTATCGAACATAATAAAGGATTGAATAATTTCAAACACATATCCTGACGATAACCACAAATATAAGTATTTGTCTTACATGTAGTAATCAGTTGTGGACAGACAAAGCCAGAAAGCAATACCGGCTCCCACAGCATGGTGTCGGGATTCAATTATTGGCACGGAATCAATTGTTGGCGCGGCACTGATAGCAGCAAATACTGTTATATATTTAACTTACAGTTGTGTTGTCATAGCGGTAAAAATGGCAAAAATGCTGTTCACTTTCTCCCAGGTGTACACATTTTACCATGCAGAACATGTGTGATGTTAAAGCCACACATTTTGGACTTCCTTATCTGACAAGAAAGAGCATCTGATTGGCTCTCGTTCAAAACTAACCTCCACCCTTCTTTCAATGCATTCCATTAAAGAGCTGTGATTGGATATATTCCGTACTTGTCCCACCCATCGACAGAGCGAAATTAAATATTATTGAATTTCATTTCTGTCAACACTTTGTCTCATATTTATACTTTAACTAACATAAAAGTTAATTGTGTTATCGTCTTAGTCAACGTGCTTTTGTTTGGATTACTTAACATCTTATTTTTATATTTTTGATGTTAAAAAACAAAACCCAATTAAAATAAATAGCCTCCAGCCCAGGGTGGGCACGGCTTGGTCTGTGGGCGGGCCATGCCCAGAGGACTGGTCTTACTACTACTTACTGTATAGTCACATGTACATTAATGCACATAACAGTGACATCAGTAGACTGACCACATCCTTCAATATGTTGAATTAACTCCGGCCTGTCAATAAAAACTGCATTATTGAAGCCAAGCAGGTCTAGCTCGACTACGATTGAGTCTTAAACGCGTTTAGTGCTGCAGCTGGAACGGTAATTGTGTCGGCAGGCTAGCAGGCCGTTTTAATGATGTTAGCGACCTGTTAACAGACAAGCGCAACTTGTGTCTCCGAAGGCTCCGTCATCCATCAATGTACGTTCACTTGCACCCTGCTTATCACAGCTATTTGTTTAAGTCGCTCACTTTTAACGCGCACATTTGTCTTTATTAGTCCTAAATACGCATTGAAGGCAGATTTCACAACCTTCTTTGTTTCAAGTTGAATGCACCATACATTGAGGGCACATTAAATGTATAATTGCTGTCAAATTGATTGAAAAAGTTTGGGTCACTTTACAGTTGGACTTTTTGTATTTCATCCACGTGATACATACTACAACATTTGCATTTACTTTGCACACTTCTTTTTTTGTTTTTTTTAACAAAAATTAAGAAATTGTGAATGATAAAAGGTTAGGAGTTTAAAATACATTTGGGTAACACTTTGAGAAATACGAGTATAAATATCAATGTCTTGACAAAGTCATCAGAACATTTTCAATTAAGATGATTACATTTTTTTTTGCAAACTTGCATTTTGAAGATATTATGTTCCCTCTAAAAATTAGAATAAAAATGATTTTGAAAAAATGGAAAAGTTAAGTTAAGTTAAAGTACCAATGATTGTCACACACACACTAGGTGTGGTGAAATTTGTCCTCTGCATTTGACCCATCCCCTTGATCACCCCCTGGGAGGTGAGGGGGGCAGTGGGCAGCAACGGTGCTACGCCCGGGAATCATTTTTGTGGCCAATAAAAAGAAAAGATGGCTGAATAGGACAATTTATTAGGATAAAAATGTATGATACTTACGTTTGGTATAGAAGCACCTTTTTGACGATAAGTAGCCTACTGGAAAGGTGGAACATCTTTAAAAAAAAAAAAAAGCATGTTCTTACAAGCATATTTTGCTTTGTTTATTAATATCATATTATAATCAGCATTATTGTTTAACAAAATACAATTGTATTTCTTTCTTTTTTTCTTTTGGAGCAGCGTGGCTCAGATGGTAGAGCGGCCGTCCAGAAACTCCAGGGTTCCTGGTTTGAATCCTACTAGGGCATAAAGGGAAAATATATGTTTACTTCAATAATACAACATGGCATTGTTGAGCGCTCCTTATATTATTTAAGTAATAAATGCAAAACTATTACAGTTACAACTATTAAAATAGGTGAATTATCAATTTATCCAAGGTAGTTTGCAATAATCACAATTGGAGACTGCCCTCTATTGGTCAAAAGCACATATGAAAGGTTCACTCTAATAATGTAATCTTTTGGTTGCAGTAAATCAATCAGTTGTATAAAATTATATTAAAAAATATGACGTCATTAAATCCAAATTAGAACAAGGTTTTCACTAACATAACATTATGTTTTTTACATGTAAGCACTGTTTTGCAACACTTACCAGCAAACGGTCACATTTTCCAAAATGTTTCCATGCATCCATTGACACATCACAAGTCATCTTTGTATGTTTACGACTTTACGCTCATCCAAACTATAGGAAAGTGAAAAAAAACCACTGAACATATTACTCGTTTTTTCATGGGTGGGCAGCCAAACTATTTTTGCATCAAATTTACGAGGGACATTTTGATATGATTTCTGTACAAATGTGGCATCTTCATGCATTTCTGCCTTTTTTTGTCATTTTGTCTTTTTTTCACATATATTCATATATTTCAGGCAATGACAAAGAAAAGTACAAGGTAGACAACATATGATAATATTGAGTCATATAGTGCATAAAAGAAATGTACAACATGTAAACATAACGATCCAATTCTGCCTGAAAGGGAGTGAGTAGAAGATCATTTATTTAATCGCACCCCTAACTCCTTATTCAGTGATTAATACATTGAACTTCACTGTTACTTTGTTCAAGGATTATTATACAAATGTTATATCATGGTGGCGTTACCACAGGTAACACATAATCATTACATTGTAACAACAATTTATACCAACAGTGTAAGAAAAATAAACAATACCAACAATGGTAATGAACAAAATACAAATGAAAGGAAACATTGAGCACATGTTAACACTGTGAGACAGAGTACAACAGCAATTAAAAATATCCAAAACCTCTCAAGTGATTAGCTTGCACTGGTAATATATAAAAAAAAATGTAGGTTAGGCAGTAATAATTTGTTAAATGCTTTATAGAAGATTATTGATGTATAATACTTTACAAGATCATCAAATTTTAGTAACTTTGATCACATAAACAGATTATTAGTATGTTCTAAAAAAAAACCTCATGAATGATCTGCACTGCTCTTTTCTGTGGGAGTACCAAGTACCAAATACCTTGCATTTTCACCAAGGTATAGTTTTACTTTGTTTATAATCGAGAAGCTTTAAGAGATTTGTGTTTTAATGTGTCTGACATGGGGTTTCTATAATAGTTTACTATCAATTATTACTCCCAAAAATGTATTCTCATTTACGATTTCAATTAGGGTACCATCAATACTTATTTACTGTTTCTTTCTTTTTTTTCCCCTTTATTCAATGATAATTTATTTTTGTGTCCATCCACTTTTTTGTTATGTTTAGTTCCTTGTTTACCATATTTACGAGCTCATTATAGTCATCACTACTGTGGAATGTAGTTATGTCGTCTGCAAATAGTATGAATTTTTAGTACTTTGGATGTATTAAAAAATATATTAAGTTTAGGCCCCAACACTGACCCCCGGGGGACACCACAAGCAATGGCAAAAGTATCTGATAAATATTGACCCATTTTTACAGACTGTACCCTCCCTGTTAAATAGCTTTTTAACCAGTCTCCAGCCAGCCCCCTAAATTCATACCTCTCAATCTTATCTAGTAGAATTGAATAATTTTTGGTATCAAAGGCTTTTTTAGATCAATAAAGATACCAGCTGCTTACTTTCTATGCTCCAGTGCATTAGTAATTTCTTCAATAGCTTTGGTTATTGCCATTGAGGTCGTTCTTTCAGACCTAAAACCATAATGACACTCATTGATTATATGATGTTTCTCAAGAAACATTTCAAGCCGAGAAATGAAAAGTTTCTCTGAAATTTTTGAGAACTGAGGCAATAGAGAAGTTGTTCTGTAATCTGTTGAAGCA
Organism: Entelurus aequoreus; assembly: GCF_033978785.1. NCBI lineage: Eukaryota > Metazoa > Chordata > Actinopteri > Syngnathiformes > Syngnathidae > Entelurus > Entelurus aequoreus. Next base: position 48,703,366 of record NC_084733.1, on the reverse strand, counting down.
TGTTTTCTATCACTTTTGTAGAGTGTTAAGAGTTTTACAATATTCAGTATAACTTTTTAACCAACGTCATGTTGATATTGTCAGTGGAGGACTTCTTTTTACACTTTCGCAGAATGTTTGTCACTTCCTGCCTATTTAAGAATGAAGAATGACAAATCAATAGTTGATTTTGACACTCCATTGTCTGGGTTATCAACAGCCAATTTAGGGATAACATTTACAGAAAAGTTGTTGAACTTATTGACTACATTACTTATATTATAATCTTCACCATTTTTAGCAATAGCATTCAGGATATGTCCACTTTGAAGTTCCTTGTTTGATTAGGCTATTTATTCAAACCATCCCAAGTTTCTTTTATATTGTTTTTATTTGTATACAGTATATATATATATATATATATATATATATATATATATATATATATATATATATATATATATATATATATATATATATATATATATATATATATATATATTTTTTTTTTAATTATTTTTTTTTATTATTTTTTTATTATTATTATTGTTTTTATTTTATTTATTTTAAAAAAAAAATATATAACCGTTTGCTTTTTCTTATACGATCAGTTAAATTATTTTTGTACTTCTTATATCTTTGTTCCATTTCTTTTTTCTTTTTTTTTACTTCGATAAACAGTTTGTAGAGATTGTTTGCAGGCATTAATTATTATTCCTTTTGTAATCCAATAGCTTTTTAATGTATTGACCGCTTACAGTAATGACCTTCACTGCACTTGATGATTCCACAACTACACTTGAATTTGTTACACAACTACAAAATCATTGTACTGTACTTACACATGGAAGCAGCATCTAAACTTGGCTTCAAATTGATTAACTGTAACCGGCATCAACAACAACCTCAAGTAATTTTTGCTGTAGTTTGTTCATCTACAAACACTACAGTGCATCAAGAACATATTTTGTTATGTTATCATTTGAAATATTGTATAATGTTAAAAAATAATAATGTACGATTTTACATGTACATACAGAGGACCTCAAAACGAGTTATGCTTGTTGACCAAATAATTAAATTACCTTTCAAACGATAGTAGCTCTCTTTTAATGCAGTGTAAAAATGTGGTAATGTTTATGGCTGGTGAGACCCTAACTCAGGGGTCCCCAAACTTTTTTTGACTCGGGGGCCGTATATATATATCCATCCATCCATTTTCTACCGCTTGCCCCTTTCAGGGTCGCGGGGGGTGCTGGAGCCTATCTCAGCTGCATTCAGGCAGAAGGCGGGGTACACCCTGGACAAGTCGCCACCTCATCGCAGGGCCAACACAGATAGACAGACAACATTCACACTCACATTCACACACTAGGGCCAATTTAGTGTTGCAAATCAACCTATCCCCAGGTATATATATACAGTATATATATATATGTATATATATATATATATATATATATATATATATATATATATATATATATATATATATATATATATATATATATATATATATATATATATATATATATATGTATACTCCTTGCGCTCTAATTGATTGAAAGAGCGCACATTTGCGGCGTTCTCGCCTGACACTGCGGCGCGAGAGCAATGATGTCACCTTATCGATGGGAAAATGCATTTTAAGACAATATGAATTGCCTGAGCGGCTAGGAGACACCGAGAGTAACAAACGGTGGAAAATGGATTAGAAAGGACAGATTTAAAAAATAATAATAATGCAGCTGAGATAGGCCACAGCACCACCCGTGACCATGATATAGGGACAAGCGGTAGAAAATGGACGGATAGATTATTTTAAAAAATAAAATACAATTTTATTTCATTTTTATTTTTTTTAATCTTGCGACTTCCTTCTGGCTGGATTTTGGATGCCGGCGAGCCGTAGTTTGGGGACCCCTGCCCTAACTTTTATGTACTACTGTAATTATACGAAGTACCAGAAAAAGCTCCGTTACATTGTGTTGAAAGTATGATCCCCTTTTGTATGGTCTGCACGTCCATTATGGAGAAGTTGTTGACCTTGGATAGTATAATCCTTGATCTTGAAAAAAAAATAAAAATAACTATGTATTGTACTTGATTTAGGATGAGATAAGATATACTTTATTCATACCACAATGGGGAAATTCTGTGGTTGCGGTGCATATTTTACATACATTAACAGAAGTAAAAAGTAATAAAATTGACTTTTGCTGACATATTGCCACCAATTGACATATCTCTGTTGAAGGTCAGCATCAACAAGTGCCAACTCGCTCAAGTACTGAACGCCGCTGCCCCCTCACGGTGAACCACAACACCGCGCCCCTCGCCAAATAACATTTCCCTGCTCATTATTGTCCGAATAGCACAATTATTAATGTTACATTTCCACCATAGACGTTACACAAGCTGTAGAGACGTATGGTGTACAACACAACGATTCTGCAAACATTATATTATTGGCGACATGTCGACAAACAGAACCAAGCAGTTGCTGTAGGATTGCGCAATCAGAGGTATGATTGCACAATCAGAGGTATGATTGCGCAATCATAGGTAGGCTCAGTTAGCATAGCCTCAACCAGCTTTTTGCCCTGTTTTTGATCAGGAAATGTGCAAATTCGGCGATGTTTACTAAAGAAAAATGTTAACTATTTGCATCATATGGAAACGATAAAATACAACAACAGTCGACCCTCGCCACATCACGCTTCAAATATCCCAGCTTCACCACATGAATAATATATAACACATACATAATACATAAATAAACTAAAACATCAACTCGAGGAGACCAAACCAATCAGAGCGCGCCATTCAGTATCGAAGTCACTGATTGGCTGGGCCTCAAGCAGCATTACTATATTGGATTAAAAGAGTGTAAATGTGTTATTTCATATCTACAGGGCTCTCATAACACTGACAAACCTATTTAAAAAAGGTCATACATAGTTTTTCAAGCTCCAGTCGTAAATATATTTGATTTATAATGAATGATTCCTACTTTGTGGAAATTCATTCACTGCGGTCATTTCTGAAACCAATTGTGCAACACAGTTCAATGGCCATATATTTGTATTTATTTTATGTTATCATTGTTGGTTTATTTTTATGACGATCCTGACCGCAGGTCACTGACACAATTGATATAATAGTTGCAGCTAATATTGTGTGCGAACTCAGTTTTAACTTGGTTTTAACTGCACTGTCAAAGATCTATTCATATAATAGTGCATTGATGGTACTATTTAGCATACTTATTAGTATAGTTGAACTTTGGAGTGCAGGGGGCAAAACATATTACGGGAATGCTGTAGTGCAGGTCTACCACTGTTCTAGAAACTCTAGAATAATAATTCCCTGATTATGTTGTAATTCCCATACTACATTTCTCAGATTGTTTTTACTACATCCAAAACAAATGATAAACATCAAATGACATATTGTGCCACCAGAGGGCGACATTTCATTTAAAACGGTGAAGAACAGGCAGATGTGCAAAAATGAATATTACCTTAGACTTAGATTTAGACTAAGACTTAAACTTCCTTTTATTGTCATTCAAATTTGAACTTTACAGTACAGATAAGAACAAAATTTCATTGCATTAGCTCGTTGTAGTGCAGGATAAAAGAGCAATAAGGTGCAGATATAAATAGATTACTGTACAGATAAATATATTGCGCTTTTGCATATGCATCCACATTTATGTATATATATTATATTGTCTTTATATTCCAGTGAGTTAATCTGTTTTTGGGGTAAATTGAGGGGATTATTATGATGCGTTCAAGAGTTTTATGGCCTGAGGGAAGTTTTAAATTAAATGCTATATTTCCTGCTGACTAAAGACTGCGGTAGGTGGAAATGAGTCATTCATATCAATGAAAATATCCAGATGAACCCTTTCTGGAAGTTATTTGGCTGATGATGACTGAGCTATGACAGCGCCTTCCTATCTTACTCACTGTGAAATATGCAAAAAATGCTATGACTCACTGACAATTTATGTTACATTTCCTCTATCAAACTTAGTCATGCACAGGAATGCCCTTTTAAGTAAAAAAAAATATGGTTACTGCTGTGTATCATATAGAGTGGAAATTGTAAGAAAACCAGTGACAGGAAGTCTTGACCTAGAAAGTTGAAGACTTATTACAGTGTGTGCGTGCCTGCGCGTAATTATGTTAAGAAACGTGATTAAACGCACATTGGCATGTAAATATTGTTGAATTTGTTTTTACCACTTTTTCTAGATGGGGTTTATTCAATATTAATGTCAAGAAAATAATAAAATGCATGGCCTCAGTAGATAAATGTGTGACTTTTGTGAATGAAGTTGTTTGCTGAGAAAGGTGAGCGAGAATTCTGCACAGACATAAGACTGTATGCATGGAGAGTGACATGTTTATTCATCCATGACTTATTCATCTTTTAAATGAGCGGCCTTTGCCAGCTAAAAAGCAGCCTAATTACTGCCATATACCTCTCATTTGTGTTTCCCCCAAAAAAGGCCTTCCATGCCGAGCACAGCAGGCTTCTATGGCATACTTGTGTGTGTGTGCGTGTGTGTGCGCGTGTGTGTGCGTGTGTGTGTGTGTGTGTGTGTGTGTGTGTGTGTGTGTGTGTGTGTGTGTGTGTGTGTGTGTGTGTGCGTGCGTGCGTGTGTGTGTGTGTGTGCATGTGTGTGTGTGTGGGGGGGGGGGGGGGGGGGTGCGTGCGTGCGTATGGTAAAACAACCAGCTCTGTTGAAATGAGCACATTGATATGATATGTCAAATATTTAAGGGCTACAAACTTGAAACGACCCTGCAGGGATTTCTTCACAAAGCCGCAATGTTTTTTATGTGCTAATCTGATTAATGCACTTAAAAGTCTGTAAAGATCCTCACGCGAAATATAAATGATTTAACGTGTCTTTTTATAACTTCTCTGAAAAGCTGTAAAAAAAAAGAAAAGTTTTCTGGGAAAGAAAAAATAGATGCAGCAGACATTTGGGAGGAATGCATAAGAGGAAGCTCTTTTCTTGAGACCACTGGGAACATTTTAATAAGCATGTCAATGCCAATCATTTCAAAATGAGACGGATGACAAATGTTCAACTTTCATGCCACGTTGTAAAACTGTCAGATGGGCCCGACTGATTACAAAGCCAAACATGCGTAAATGTGTTTCCTTCAGTGGATTGGAGAAAACACTTTTAAATTGTCCTCAGCCTCAAACTAGATGCAACGGTGGCTTGGGTTTGCACCAGCGTGCCTCTAACATTTGTAGAAATGCCACCAAAAGCATCCTAGCTGGATTGCATGCCATGGCTAACCAACAATTATTCTGCTCTTTTAGGGTTTGTTGGTGTAGTTTTTAGTGGGGCAGTTTAAACAATAGTTTCTCTTCCTAATCGCAGCCAAAGTGTGAATTACTTCAGTTTTTATGAGCGGCGTATTTAGGGTGCAGGAAAAGAGATGTTGACTTTGAATGTATTTTATGAATCACAGTCTGGACTAAGTCCTGCCCAGTAAAATCAAAAGTGCTGACCTCAAGCGACCTATAAAGCCTTGAGGTCTTGTTCCTGGAACCTTGCATGTCTGCAGGAGATTAGTCAAATATAAATCTGCAAAGGGGCCGCACGGTGGGTGAGTGGTTAGCATGTTGGCCTTCAAAATCAAGAAATTGAGGGTTCACATCTCCGTTCGGGCATTTCTGTGTGGAATTTACATATTCTCTGTGTACTCCACATTCCAAAATTATGCATGTCAGGTTAATTGGAGGCCTTAAATTGTCCATAGGTGTAAAAGGTTTGTCTATCTCTGCCATGTGATTGGCTGAAAACCAATTAAGAGTGTACGCCCCCTCTCGTCTAAATTCAGCTGGGATAGGCTCCAGCTCACCCGTGACTCTAATTCGGACAAGCGGTATAGGAAACGCATGGATGGATGCAAACACACTAGAACATCTAAAGCCGAGCACCCCCAAGAATGTTTAATTCACCATACAGTTGCTCACCACCTGATTTTTAGTAGCTCGTCAAAGGGTCAAAGAATAGTTGGTCAAACTCGTAGAGCCTGATCTACTAAGATCCAAATAACATGAGCTGAACAGCATGTGGGAATTTTGCAGGTGATCTACAATTGAAGTGCAAAAGTGGTGCAGACGTGTATGCCAGCTGCCACCATGGAGATACTCATTTCCCTCCACATTTATAGCATCAAGTGGTCCAAACGGTGGCGTTGTTGACATGCAGCACACAAATATAAAATGTACACTACCGTTCAAAAGTTTGGGGTCACCCAAACAATTTTGTGGAATAGCCTTCATTTCTAAGAAAAAGAATAGACTGTCGGGTTTCAGATTAAAGTTCTCTTTTTCCGGCCATTTTGAGTGTTTAATTGAACCCACAAATGTGATGCTCCAGAAACTCAATCTGCTCAAAGGAAGGTCAGTTTTGTAGCTTCTGTAACGAGCTAAACTGTTTTCAGATGTGTGAACATGATTGCACAAGGGTTTTCTAATCATCAATTAGCCTTCTGAGCCAACGAGCAAACACATTGTACCATTAGAACACTGGAGTGATAGTTGCTGGAAATGGGCCTCTATACACCTATGTAGATATTGCACCAAAAACCAGACATTTGCAGCTAGAATAGTCATTTACCACATTAGCAATGTATAGACTGTATTTCTTTAAAGTTAAGACTAGTTTAAAGTTATTTTCATTGAAAAGTACAGTGCTTTTCCTTAAAAAATAAGGACATTTCAATGTGACCCCAAACTTTTGAACGGTAGTGTATATGTTTGAACTTCAATTTACGAACTCCTCTATTGGTGACCTTTTTTGGTTTGCGAACCATTACATCGGGCCAAATATGCCTCTGTGTGCAAACCTTGTCTCGGTGCACGAATGCTTCATTCATTCATTCATTTTGCATGCCTCTTGAAGCCATCAGGGGCTGCTATTTTGATCAAATGACTTGCTATAAAAGCGGGCACGGCCATTTTGAAAAGGCCTGGCCCCCTACATCCTGTTTACATCCTGCACACATTTCGAAGAGCTTTGACGGCAAGCGGCACTTCTGACTTGTTTTTTCCAAAATTCTCATACTTTACGCCAGTCAGAGCTGTCAGCCTGTCTTAGAGATCACTTTGTGTGAGCAAAAATGCTTTGAATGTGTTTAAACTCTCACAATCTCGCTGTATATATTCAGGTTACTAGGCATCTGTATCTGACTCAGTGTTTTAGCCAGATAGCTTCGGCTCGCAGCCAAAGAAGCGAGTCCACATTAAAAAAGACAGACTTTGCTAACTTTGCCTTAGGGGTTAAATATCTTCGCAAAGACGGAGAGAAAGTGCAAGAGCAAGGCTGCTAGCTCGGAAAAAGCTACCGCGGAGGAGTTTATCAAGCACTGACTTCATTGATTTTCTCGGTGAAGGGGGCTTTGTTCCGCAGCACATCATTAAATGTGATGAGACTGAAAAATATGCCACAGCAGATCTTTATTACAGAAAAGGAGAAGGCACTACAGAGACACAAGCCAATGAAGGATCGCTTTACACTGCTAGTTTGTGACTGTAAGGTGAAGCCACTTCTCCAAAACTCCCAGAGTGTTAAACAATGCCACAAATATTCACAGACGCAAGGTCAAATTATTTCCTTTTTTAAGTTTTCATTGTAGCACCATAATGATTAATGTTTTAGAGGTAGACTTTTTCTGTGTGTGTGTGCATGTTGACATTTAAACTTGCTGTAATGTTGTTGTGTACAAGCGGCGCTGCTGTGAGCCTTCCCTCACAGGCGGTCCCCTGTCTACTGAATGTCTGCTCTTAGACAGCGTGTACTGAAAACACATTTCGTTGTACTTTTAAGTGCAATGACAATAATGTTCCATCCCATTCTGGTCAGAGAATAGAGGAGATCCACACCCACTCTGTGCAAAGCTGCTGCTGTTTCTGTCTTGTTTGAGATGTCAATGTTTCATCACGGTCACACTTCAAATAAAACAAACCCATCGTTCATGTCAATGAGCCAGTCAATAGGTTTACTTTGTTTTTTAACCTTGTAGTCTTTTGATCAAATTTGATACGCTAAGAAAATTATTTTGTAGTTCTAATCAGAATTTGCATTTTTTAACTCACACATCTTTTCTTGAAGTTTATGTATTGCAATGCCTTGAAGTTGATAGTTCTATTTGCTAATAATATAATACAGGAACCACCTTTTTTGTAGGTGTCTATTGAAAAAATAAACACATGACATTGTTCTGACATGATACGTAACATGTTCTTTTCACCATGCAAAGCTTACATCTTTATCGATACGTCAACGCATGTGATTAATAAAAATAAAAAAAAAGTTGTGTTATCACATTCACATTATCACAATTGAACAAGAATAAATCACATATTTATTCATATTTGTTATGACCGCACGTAAACTCGGAAGTCGCCGCCTATTGTTACACGGTGCAAAGATGAGTGATGATAGGCGGCCAATTTCACTACAAAACACACTCAGACGGAACTTTAGATTAAATTGAGATCATTTGTTAGCATTGCAGCAACAAACTTCACTCACGGACTGCAAATCCATCTATGAAGAGTCCCAATTGGCTAAGGTTTGGGCCAATCAGAGGCAAGATAGGGCAGGCCATGACGCTTTAAAACCAGAAAGCAAAAGCAAAATATCGCCTGCAGCAGTGGTCGAAACCACACAAGGTGAGGAGGGTCTTGTTGAAATAATTATGTTTTTTCCAGGGTGCATCAATAAGCGATTTACCTGTACTTATATTTAATTGACATTATATTTAACATTTTATAAACGTTCTGTTTTGTTCTGGCTAACTTGACAGTGCACAGATGTGTGAGCAAGCCACTCAGGTCCGAGGGAGACGATGGGAAAGTGCCAATAACGATTACCGAATTCAATGTATAAAAATTCAGTGTAACAATTCAGTGTAAAACAATTCAGTGATGAAAAATACAGTGTCAAAAAATTCACTACTTCAAAAAGCAATCGATCCTGTCTCAGAACCAGTCAATGAGGTGTCAAGTTTGAAGTCACGTGATAGAAACAGCATATAAACGCAGTTAACTGGACTATCTTGGCATAATACAACATAATTAACATTTCAATGTGGCCCGCTGGATATTTTCAAACTATGGAAATTATTCCAATGGTTAGAATCTGCACTTTCGAGTGACATACAAAGCTCTGCTCCATGCAGACCGGGCACAAACATAGTGGGGCAGAGTGGGCAGGGCTTGTCATGGCGCAGCGAGTCTCAGAACAGTGATCTTATATCGAATATGTGGATTTGTTTTCCCCTTTGCGTTTGTGTTTGTTGCATTTTTGTTGTTCTTGCTCGATTATAAAAAATGTCGATCAAGGAGGTGGTCTGCAGTAGAGGAGCAACGTTTATATATTCTCAATATTCAGTGTTTTATTGTTCGTAGTTATTATTTTAAGTCCCACATTCTGTATTTTGCTGTCATACAATTCAGTAGAAAGACTAAAGTTCATTCCGTTTTTGAGATGGTTTGTTTAGTTTTTTTATTGAAAAAGACACTCAGAATGTACATGAAAATACAGAATGTTGGATTTACAATGTTAACTGTGAATAAGAATGTTGCTCCTCTACTTCCCAGACCACTTCCTTGATCAACATATTTCATAATAGAGCAAGAAAGACAAAGATGCAACCAACAGCGATAAATAAAAGCAAAAGGATAAAAATCATCCACTTATTCGATTAGGCTTGTTGCTGCCCTGCACACTTTGCCCCGTGCTTCGTCTGGATGAAGCAGCGGTTCTTATGGTCACTGTTAGTAACCCGATGTATGTCACTCAAAAGTGCAGATTCTAACCATTGGAATAATTTCTATGGTTTGAAAATATACAACGGGCCGCCTTGAAATGTCAATGATGTTGTATTATGCTGAGGTAGCCTAGTAAACTACACTTTTTATGCTGTTTTGCAAGACTGTGTCACATGACTTCAAACTTGACACCTCATTGGCTGGTTCTGAGACAGGATCCATCGCTTCAGACTTAATTTACCGGAAGTGAGTCTTGCTCTTTGAAGACGATAATTTTTTGACACTGAATTTTTCAGCACATCATTTTTTACACTGAATAATTTTTTTATTCACTGAATTTGTATACATTGAATTTTAAAATATTGGATTTTTTTCAATGAAAATTTGATGTTAAAAAAATTAAGTTCACACAATTCAAACACAAAAAAATTCAGTTACATAAATTCAGTGTCAGATAAAAGCTTTCACGTTAAAGACACAAATTCACCGCTAGAGTTTGTTAAAGGTGCCATATGTAATACTTTAATGTCAAATCATCATTAAATGGCCCTAATATGTCAAAAGGCATTAATAAATCATGTTCTTTTTGAATACCTTTATAACTGATAACAGTCGTTTCAAAATTTGATTTACAGCCCCGAAATCTTGTTATTGATTTAATTTTGATGCCCCGCCCTCCGTGAGTGTGTGGATATGGGTAGTGTCAGTGCCTATTTCGTTCTCAATATGCAGATATGCTGAGGAAAGGGGATTCCAACATTAGCAAGGCTAATTGCGGTTTCTGCTACTGTATGTGCACCAGGCACATATCAATCAATCAATCAATCAATGTTTATTTATATAGCCCTAAATCACAAGTGTCTCAAAGGGCTGTACAAGCCACAACGACATCCTCGGTACAGAGCCCACATACGGGCAAGGAAAACTCACCCCAGTGGGATGTCAATGTGAATGACTATGAGAAACCTTGGAGAGGACCGCATATATAAATAAACATTGATTGATTGATTGATATGTGGGTAACTTCCCCCCTCTAGGGGAGACCGAAAGCAATGGATGTCGAGTGGGTCTGACATAATATTGTGAAAGTCTAACACATCAGCGAAAGTCCAGTCCATAGTGGGGCCAGCAGGAACCATCCCGAGTGGAGACGAGTCAGCAGCGTAGAGATGTCCCCATCTGATGGACAGGCTAGCGGTCCACCCCGGGTTTGGAGCAGAGTAGAAAAGAAAAGAAAAGAAACGGCAGATCAACTGGTCTAAAAAGGGAGTCTATTTAAAGGCTAGAGTATACAAATGAGTTTTAAGATGAGACTTAAATGCTTCTACTGAGGTAGCATCTCTAACTTTTACCGGGAGGGCATTCCATAGTATTGGAGCCCGAATAGAAAACGCTCTATAGCCCGCAGACTTTTTTTGGGCTCTGGGAATCACTAATAAGCCGGAGTTCTTTGAACGCAGATTTCTTGCCGGGACATATGGTACAATACAATCGGCAAGATAGGCAGGAGCTTGACCGTGTAGTATTTTATACGTAAGTAGTAAAACCTTAAAGTCGCATCTTAGGTGCACAGGAAGCCAGTGCAAGTGAGCCAGTATAGGCGTAATATGATCAAACTTTCTTGTTTTTGTCAAAAGTCTAGCAGCCGCATTTTGTACCATCTGTAATCTTTTAATGCTAGACATAGGGAGGCCCGAAAATAAAACGTTACAGTAATCGAGACGAGATGTAACGAACGCATGGATAATGATCTCAGCATCGCTTGTGGACAAAATGGGACGAATTTTAGCGATATTACGGTGATGAAAGAAGGCCGTTTTAGTAACACTCTTAATGTGCGACTCAAACGAGAGAGTTGGGTCGAAGATAATACCCAGATTCTTTACAGAGTCACCTTGTTTAATTGTTTGGTTGTCAAATGTTAAGGTGGTATTATTAAATAGATGTCGGTGTTGAGCAGGACCGATAATCAGCATTTCCGTTTTCTTAGCGTTGAGTTGGGGTGGTATTTGCTTGGCACAATATAATGCATTACATGTAATGTTTTTTTACTTTGTGTATTGACATGGTAGTAGCTGGCTATATGATTTATGCGTAACATGGTTTTTGCGTAACGTGGGTTGGCTAATAGATACGCACTCTGCACTGAAATTGATTGATTGATTGATTGATTGATTGATTGATTGATTGATTGATTGATTGATTGATCGATTGAATGAGTTGAGTTTATTTCAAACATGAACACACTTGCAGTATAATACATCACACATAATTTTATATAATTTCTCTTGACATCTTGTCCGAAAAGGAGTAGCAAGAAGCAAAGCTTATTTAATCGTACCCCTTTCCCACATCAGAGCGTTTACAAATACATATGTTCATTTACTGTCTTCTTTTTGTAACACAATTACATCAGTGAATGATTAATACAGCAGTTCTGGAAATATATAACTAAGTCAGTCATGATAAACATACTGAGATGAAGAATATCCCGTTTTCAATAAGGTTGAAGATATTTCTCATAATTCTTCTTCCTTGAACTTTGCAAGCACTATTAATTTGAACAACCACTTAAACTGGATTATGTCAGTACATTGTTTATCTTCTTTGCTTAATCCATTCCATAGATTAATTCCACATACTGATCTTAAATGTTGCACGCGTCAGGAATGATCTAGGAGCAAGAAAATTCACATTGCAATAATTTTTTTCATAGAGGAGATTTTATAATATAAATTAAAAAAATAAACTCCATTAAAAAACAAACGCAAGCAGACATCAAAATGAATCAATTAAATTTGTTTTAATCAGCCGCTTAAAAGGGCTGTTTGAAATGTCCCTTGCTGTTAAATTTTTCAAAGCAAAAAATATAACAACATTATCTTATGTTACCATTAGTGGTTCAACAGATCACCATCCATTTTCTACCTCTTGTCCCTCTCAAGGTCGTGAGGGGGCTGGAGCCTATCCCAACTTAATTTGTTTTAAAACTGTCATAATTTGTTATATGTTATATGGGTTGTACTTGCATAGTGCTTTTCTACCTTCAAGGTACTCAAAACGCTTTCAGACAATTTCCACATTCACCCATTCACACACTGATGGCGGGAGCTGCCATGCAAGGCCCTAACCACGACCTATCAGGAGCAAGGGTGAAGTGTCTTGCTCAGCGACACAACGAACATGATGAGGTTGGTAGAATGTGGGGATTGAACCAGCACGGCCACTCTCTCAACCGCGCCACGCCGTCCCCATTTGTCACAATTTCTAAGTTATATAATAAAAATGTTTGCCGGCCCGAAAAAAATAATTGTTTTTTACTGCAGTCGCTCACCCTGTCTCGTCAACACGTATGCACAGGGGGCACGTGCACACATACAAAAGCGGTTCAAGAGAAGCAACGAACAATTTGCAGTCATGTTGTTGTTATGATAGAATATACATTCAATGACAGCTAACGCTAGCTAGTTGCTAGCTATCATTAGCTAACAACACCCAAAGCTAATGCGTGTGTGTGCATGTGTTATGTATGTATGTAGCTACTTCTAGGGGTCCCCACACTTCACTGTATGTATTTATTTTAGTTTGCCTTTTCTTTGGCCCACCCCTATAATGTTGTTCATTTTCTCTACCTACAGTAAAAAAAACAGCATCTATCTATATATATAAAAAAGACAATGACTTGTGTGTTGTTTGGGAACAGTTGGTAATGGTTAGGAGCAGTAAAACTTTTCATGAACTCAACTCACCTTAATGTGTGTTCCTAAATACTGTATGTATTCCACATCTTAGATGAAGAGAGCCGTTATGATTTTGGTTTACAGAGTAAACAACTAACAACTAAGGTTTTAGGCAATGGTACCGCCAATCTACTGGAAAATGTAGTTAAGCTACGTAGCTTAGTTACATGTAGCTTGTTACCAGGGCCGGCCCGTGGCATAGGCCGCATAGGCAAATGCTAAGGGTGCCGTCCATCAGGGGGCGCCACGCCAGTGCCACAAATGTTGGAGAAAAAATAAAATAAAATAAAAAAAATTTAAAAAAAGTTGGTACTATTATTTCTAAATACAAAAAATAATCACATGTTAATTAAAATGCAAAGTAAAGCCTATTTAATAGAAATATTATTTGTTACAACATTACGCCCCCACAGAATAATCCGTACAATCCATTTTGCGTCTCTGTCTTCATTAATATGCAAATAGGTGTGAACGAGAGCAAGCATTGTCTATGTGTGATGTAAATGAGGTGTGGTTGTAATGTACAAGTATATGTCAATGAAAGGGCATTTAATAACTGGTCTTAATTTGATTACATGCCATAGTATCATTTTATTATAATTTTATTACATGTTAAGATATATTTCTAATTCAAGTAACCAAGGACTGCAGATGGAAATTAGCTGTTTAGCTATAATCTGGTGCAGAACATATCTGTCTTTAAGCTTATTGTCGCTGTGTATTGTCCCTTTAAATAAAGACTAAACTAAACTATATTTGCTAATCATCAAAATGCCCACAATACTGGTAAGAGAACATGCAAATATAATCATGTAGCATGCAAGATTGTGATTTATCAACACTCATCACCGTTTTGCGAGCACTATTTTTGTGTGTTTTATTTAGCACGTGTCAGAAGAATGTGCAAACTGACAGTTCCACACACGGCTGCAGGATCGGTGCTCGCGCTGCACAGACAAACGAGGGACAGACGAGAATCCTCCGTCATACGAGTGTAAATGTCAATATTTTGGATGGTCAGAACGAAAAAAAATTGCCATATCGGAAATTCAGCAACATTTTATCATTTCATTTCTGCCGTATGACTTGTGGGGCTGACTAATTATTGGTGTCTGCTGGCTTTTTTTATGTCGTTCGTTTTTTTAATTTACGAAATATATTACTAAATCTCGTAAATGAAAAGGCGTCTTTCATTGTGCATTTTCTTGCATTTGAATCATTCCAGACGCACAAATGCGCTGGAGATGCGATCCACAGCCTAGTGCACAGAGTTAAGTGTCAGTGTGCATATGTTTCTGTTTTTTAGATTGCGATTCAGAAAAGGTGATACAGATTATAGCATACTTGCCAACCCTCCCGTTTTTAGCGGGAGAATCCCGGTATTCAGCGCCTCTCCCGACAACCTCCCGGCAGAGATTTTCTTCCGACAAACTCCCGGTATTCAGCCGGAGCTGGAGGCCACGCCCCCTCCAGCTCAATGCGGACCTGAGACTGAGTGGGGACAGCCTGTTCTCACGTCCGCTTTCCCACAATATAAACAGCTTGCCTGCCCAATGACGTCATAACATCTAGGGCTTTTAGAGAGTAGAGTGCACAACTGCGCACACAAGGAGACGAAGCAGAAGAACGAGGAAATTACAGACATGGCGACGCCGTCAACGAGCAAGATGAAGAAATACGCTTGCAAGTTCCAAAACGAATGGAAACAAGAATTTCAGTTCATCCAGGACAGTTCGAAGGGGAAGGTGTATGTTGCCTGTAAATATGTAGAACAGACTTCTCCATTGAACACGGTGGCCGAAATGATATACTCATCATGAACGGAGAAGTTAAACAGGACAATACTGCCATCTAATAGCCACCGGAACACTGAAATTCAAGTATTTCTTTTATGTAAATAAAATATATATATATATATATATATATATATATATATATATATATATATATATATATATATATATATATATATATATATATATATATATATATATATAGCTAGAATTCACTGAAAGTCAAGTATTTCATACATATATATATATATATACACTACCGTTCAAAAGTTTGGGGTCACCCAAACAATTTTGTGGAATAGCCTTCATTTCTAAGAACAAGAATAGACTGTAGAGTTTCAGATGAAAGTTCTCTTTTTCTGGCCATTTTGAGCGTTTAATTGACCCCACAAATGTGATGCTCCAGAAACTCAATCTGCTCAAAGGAAGGTCAGTTTTGTAGCTTCTGTAACGAGTTAAACTGTTTTCAGATGTGTGAACATGATTGCACAAGGGTTTTCTAATCATCAATTAGCCTTCTGAGCCAATGAGCAAATCATTGTACCATTAGAACACTGGAGTGATAGTTGCTGGAAATGGGCCTCTATACACCTATGTAGATATTGCACCAAAAACCAGACATTTGCAGCTAGAATAGTGATTAACCACATTAGCAATGAATAGAGTGTATTTCTTTAAAGTTAAGACTAGTTTAAAGTTATCTTCATTGAAAAGTACAGTGCTTTTCCTTAAAAAATAAGGACATTTCAATGTGACCCCAAACTTTTGAACGGTAGTGTATATATATATATATATATATATATATATATATATATATATATATATATATATATATATATATATATATATATATATATATATATATATATATATATATATATATACATATATATATATATATATATATATATATATATACATATATATATATATATTGGAGGTCTCAAGGTTGGCAAGTATGGATTATAGATGTGCGCTGCTGGTTGAACACATGGCACACAGGTCAAGGATAACATGAATATGCAGAAAATGATCGTCTCCGTGGTGAAAGCCCCGAATGCACGTAAAATCCTCATTTAAATAAAGCGGTCTGCACCACGTTTTAACTGCACACGCTGTCTTAGTAGATCATACGCAACACGGCCACTAACAGTGCACACTATTTGATTTTTTGCACAAGCTCCTTAGCGCGTGGAATTTGGATCTTGGTAAATCAGGCCCTTAGTGACTACAAAGTCGGACTACTAGGGTGGACTCACCCTAAGCCCTTTAGGTAAAACTTTACCATATACGTATGCCGATATCTGCTGACATAACTAATGACAAATACGTCACTAAAGTCTCAGATTAAAAGCTGCTCGTTTGGAGCCTCCATGGTTTGATTTCAAAGTTTCGGGATTTATTGGGATCCTAAATACACAAAAACAGGTGATAACAGGTAAAACATTTTGGTTTTGCATAATAGGAACTCTTTAATGAAAAATGAACACAGACTAGCATAAAGACAATGGGCCCCATTCAGCAATAAGTTCCTAACTTTTCCTCTTATCTTTCTTCCTAAGTGATTTCCTAAGAGGAGTCCATTCAAATTCATGATGTGTTCTTAAATGACCAAATTGTTCCCACCTGCTGTTCTTAAGTTGCTGAATGCCAAATGGTTAGCGCGTGCATGTCTATCATAATTTGCATATAAACACGCCCTTATTTCCCCAATATGCATATGTAAACACCCTTAATTCTTTAATTTGCATAGGTAAATGCCCTTAATTCCCCATATAAGGGCGCAATTCCGCCGGAAAAGCCAGACACCCGGAGAAAACACACACAGATTACAGAAAACAAATGTGTATTATCCCGCGGGGTAAATACATAATGTCAAAACGTAAGTTTAAGAAAGAGTGGACAGCTCTCGTTCAAATAAATATTTGTCACTTTGTACATGGTCGTGAAATATGCGCTTCCTCCCTAGGGCACGATCTGCGGCATCTTGCCATCTTGCAGTGTGTGTGTGTGTGTGTGTGTGTGCGTGCGTGTGTGTGTGTGCGCGCCTGCACACACACGGTATTTTGAAATGTCTATATATTGCTCATTTTGCTATACTGTACGTCTTTCTGTCTGTCTGTCTTATCCATCTCTATGTCACGGTGCGGACTCGAACCTGCTTTTCTCCAGCAGCTGAGTCTTCCAATTCCTCCTCTGGCTGCGTGCCCAGACACACCCCTGCTTGCGCTGGGTGCAGCACGCCCACGCAGCAACAAAGCTGCAAACAATTGCGAATCAGCACACCTGGACCTGACGAGAGGGAGCGGCATAAAAGCCAGCGGACCCAAGAGACCTTTGCCAGAACGTAGCCAATCTTTCACAGTAAGCATCACGTCTGGCACCACTCCCTCGTTCCTTGCTCGCCTTCCTTGTGCTCTTCCTCGTTCCCGTGTTTGATGTCCCTTGTGTCTTCCACAGTGTCTTCCCTGCTGCCTGTGATCGTGTCCTGCCTCACGACCTCCACCTGGATCTCTGCTTGCTTCCCTCGACCCTTGACCTCTGATTGGACTCGGAAATCGTTGCCTCTCTCCAGCCCCCGACTGCTTGCCTCCCTGCTGACTACCTCTTCGCCTTGCCCCTTGGATTCCACGAAAGATTTAAACAACACGCACCGACAACAACCCCTGGTAAAACTTACATTGTTAATTCTACACATCGTCCGCACTCATTCACTTGTGGTAGCATACACACCCCACACACTCATCAAGGTTTTCAATAAACCTAGTAAACCGCAGTCCTGCCTTGGTGTCGCCTCTATCCCTTTGCCCGGTACACAACAGTACGTTCTGGCCTGACTATCCTTAGTGCCGTTGTCAACGAACACCAAGAGCGTTTTTTCGCCCTTGAAGACAATTTGGAGAGAGCTTTCACCACACTACACTCTAGGCTGGACTGCCTAATTCCTAGAGTGACCCTCGCGGCAGCTACTCAGCAGCTTATTTCCCCAGCCCAGAGACCTGAACGCTGCAGTCTAGAACGGGAACCCAAGATTGCCAACCCTAGACCCTTTGAGGGCGATTTTGAACTATGCAGGGGATTTCTTGTGCAGTGTGATCTTATTTTTTAACACCAGCCCTCACGCTATTCCTCTGATGGGGCTAAGATCGCCTTCATTTTCGCCCTGCTCACTGGACCTGCACTCAAGTGGGCTATGGCCGCCGTGGACAAGACTGTGGGATTGAGCTCGGACTACGCTGCCTTCCGTGCTGAATTCCTGGCCGTATTCGACCACCCCAATGATGGGGGCGACGCCGCGGGA
Organism: Entelurus aequoreus; assembly: GCF_033978785.1. NCBI lineage: Eukaryota > Metazoa > Chordata > Actinopteri > Syngnathiformes > Syngnathidae > Entelurus > Entelurus aequoreus. The sequence continues at coordinate 48,684,734 of NC_084733.1, read as the reverse complement.
CGTCTTCACTCCATCCAGCAGGGACTTCACTCCGTGGCCTACACCCTGGAGTTTCGGACCCTGGCGGCTGACAGCGGCTGGGACGACCGGGCGCTCCAGAGGAAATTAAGGACGGACTACTGAGGGACAGACCCACATCCTGCAGGGGTCTCATCGAACTTGCACTCATGTTCGACCAGAGACTGTCTGAACGTGCGGCTGAGCACGCTCAGGGAGCCGCGAAGATCAGTTCAAGGACTCAACTCCTTCCCACCTATGAGCCCCCAGCCGCTCCACTTCAGCCTCCACTCACCATGATGACTACTCCGGAACCCATGCAGTTGGGAAGGACCCGGCTGACCATTGAGGAGAGGGAGAGGAGGTATAGACAGTGCCTCTGTCTCTACTGTGGTCTAGCCGGACATATCCTCCGCTATTGTCCGGCGGAACCAAAAAGACCAGGCTCACCAGCTGAGGGGATCCTGGTGAGCCATACGTCTTTCCCCCAAGATGAGGAGAACCCGGACTTCCGATTACCCGCTACACTAGCATGGGGATCAAGGACCATTCAAGTGGAGGCGTATTTGGACTCTGGAGCCGACGAGAGTCTGATGGACTTCGAGTTCGCCCGGCAGATGGGCGTTCCTTTGGTCCACTTGGACAAGACTCTTCCTGCCCAAGCCCTGGATGGGCGACTTTTGGGACCCATCAAATATCGCACAGAGCCCATTTCCATGACCATTTCAGGGAACCACATCGAGACCATCAGTCTTTGGGTATTGGAAGCACCCGTCGCCCCGCTGGTCCTGGGTAGGTCTTGGCTCCGTCAACATGACCCCCACGTCTCTTGGACTTCGGGCAAAATCTTGGCGTGGAGTACACCCTGCCACGCTAACTGCCTCAGGTCAGCTTCCCCTCCGTTTCACCAACCCAGTACCAGTGCCCTTCTGACTGACCTGTCTCTAGTACCAGCCTGCTACCATGACCTGGCGGAGGTTTTCAACAAGGAGCGAGCACAGGGTCTACCCCCTCATAGACCCTACGACTGTGCCATTGAGCTACTCCCGGAGGCTAAGTTACCTGCCAGTCGCCTTTACAACTTGTCACTCCCGGAGAAAGAGGCAATGAAGGCATACATCACGGAGGGTCTGACCTCAGGCATCATAACACCGTCCAAATCACCACTGGCTGCTGGATTTTTCTTTGTGACCAAGAAGGACGGTTCACTCAGGCCCTGCATTGACTACCGCCATCTCAACAATCGACAGGCAAGATGGCAACAATTTTTTTCTCGATTCGACTACTTGCTGTCTTTCAGACCCGGGTCGAAGAACGCTAAGGCGGACGCTCTCTCCAGACTTTTTATGGAGGAACCTTCCGGGCCGTCGGTGGACGTTCCCATTCTTCCTCCCTCTCGCATCGTGGGGATGGTTACCTGGAAAGTGGAGGAACTCGTCAAATCTGCACTACGCTCCAATCCAGGTCCTGGGGGTGGACCACCCAACAGACTTTTTGTCCATCGGGAACTGCGATCCAGAGTCCTGGATTGGGGCCACTCTAGTCTGTTCTCGTGCCATCCAGGCTTTCAACGATCCCTGTCACTTCTGCAAAGACGCTTCTGGTGGCCTTCCATGGCCAAAGATACACGTGAGTTCATCGCAGCCTGTTCTACTTGTGCCCGCAGTAAGGCCTCACACAGACCTCCGGCTGGTCTCCTTCACTCGCTTCCCATCCCTGCCCGCCCTTGGTCACACATCGCTCTGGACTTCATCACGGGATTCCCAGCATCCAGAGGTAACACTACCATTTTGACCATTGTGGATCGCTTCTCCAAGGCAGCCCACTTTATCCCGCTGTGCAAACTACCTTCTGCTTCGGAGACGGCTGACCTTCTCACTCTGCACGTCATCAAACTGCATGATATCCCGGTAGACATTGTCTCTGACCGGGGCCCCCAGTTTTCTTCACAAGTCTGGAGAGCCTTCTGTAAGGGGATTGGGGCCTCGGTCAGTCTCACTTCGGGATACCACCCCCAGAGCAACGGGCAGGCAGAGAGGGCGAACCAGAGCCTGGAGACCATGCTCCGCTGCGTCGTCAACAAACAACCCACATCCTGGAGCAAGTTCCTTCCTTGGGTGGAAGAGCTCAGCTACCAGTATGTCACCATTTGAATGCTCATTGGGCTATCAACCCCCCTTGTTTCCTCCACAAGAACAGGAGATAGCTGTGCCCTCGACTAAAGCCCATATCAGGAAGTGCCAGAGGGTGTGGAGAGCCGCTCGAGCAGCCTTGGAGAGGGATTCTGAGAAGATGTGCCGCAACGCCAACCGTCATCGCGTCCCGGCTCCATCCTATCGGCCGGGACAGCGAGTTTTGTTAATAGCTAAGGACCTTAATCTCCAGGTACCGTCTAAAAAGTTAGCTCCACGCTATGTAGGTCCATTTCCCATCATCTCCATCATTAACCCTGTATCTGTCAAGCTGGCTCTCCCACCCTCAGTCAAGAGACACTCTGTGGTACACGTGTCCCAGATCAAACCGGTAGCGGAGAGCGCTCTGTTCCCTCCTGTCCCTGCCCCCCCTCCCCTAGGTTTCTGGAAAACGGAGACCAGGTTTGGACGGTCAAGGAAATCCTCAGGGTCCGTCGACAAGGTAGGGGGCTCGTTTATCTGGTCGACTGGGAGGGATTTGGACCAGAGGACAGATCTTCGGTGCCAGCCTCCTACCTTGCCGATCCCTCTCTTTTAGAGGATTTCTACCGTGCCAATCCTGATGCTCCCCGGCGCTCGTCGGGTGCCTCGCCTAAGGGGGGAGGTACTGTCACGGCGCGGACTCGAACCAGCTTTTCTCCAGCAGCTGAGTCTTCCAATTCCTCCTCTGGCTGCGTGCCCAGACACACCCCTGCTTGCGCTGGGTGCAGCACGCCCACGCAGCAACAAAGCTGCAAACAATTGCGAATCAGCACACCTGGACCTGACGAGAGGGAGCGGCATAAAAGCCAGCGGACCCAAGAGACCTTTGCCAGAACGTAGCCAATCTTTCACAGTAAGCATCACGTCTGGCACCACTCCCTTGTTCCTTGCTCGCCTTCCTTGTGCTCTTCCTCGTTCCCGTGTTTGATGTCCCTTGTGTCTTCCACAGTGTCTTCCCTGCTGCCTGTGATCGTGTCCTGCCTCACGACCTCCACCTGGATCTCTGCTTGCTTCCCTCGACCCTTGACCTCTGCTTGGACTCGGAAATCGTTGCCTCTCTCCAGCCCCCGACTGCTTGCCTCCCTGCTGACTACCTCTTCGCCTTGCCCCTTGGATTCCACGAAAGATTCAAACAACACGCACCGACAACAACCCCTGGTAAAACTTACATTGTTAATTCTACACATCGTCCGCACTCATTCACTTGTGGTAGCATACACACCCCACACACTCATCAAGGTTTTCAATAAACCTAGTAAACCGCAGTCCTGCCTTGGTGTCGCCTCCTTCCCTTTGCCCGGTACACAACACTCTATCTATATCTATCTATCTATCTATCTATCTATCTATGATATTAATTTAACATTGGACAATAGAAGTAATGGAACTTGTCACACTTAAGAACAAATAGGCCACCCTAAGAGTGCTCGGAAGCACTCGTAGATTTTGTTCTTACCTACGAACAAATTCCAGCCAAGAAAACATTGGTGAATATAAAAATATCCTTAAAAACTTTGTAAGTGGGCCCAAGAACAACATTTTTTCTTAAGAACGGTTGCTGAATGGGGCCCCAATGAATGCACTGTTTATTTGGAGAAGTGCTTTGTAAATAAAACAAATGGCTCACCTTGCCTTTTTTTTTTTAAAGTAGCTCTAATGGTCACATCAAGATATTATTAATGTTTTAAGGCCTCAACAAGGGAGGTTTTTAAAATAATATAGTGTTAAATTTGTAAATTAGTTTGTGTGACAATTTAGAAGGTCAAAAATTAGATGTGTGAGGAGCATATTTGACATAAATCGTCTTTGTGTGACACCTTGGGGAAAACTCTTTTAACAGTGTTTATCTTATTTTTACACTTGCATGACAGTTGCTAAAATTATGCTTAAATGATGGTGTCAGTTTGACCCTGGACAGGTCATACATTATATTGTTTTGATAATTCATTCCTGTAAAATATTTCAATTAAAAAATTGCAGTTGTTCCCTATTGGTAAGGCTGGTTTTCAGGTGGTCTTAAAGATCTTTTTTTTTTTTTTTTTTCCTTATTCGACAGATAACATATACTACCGGTCAAAAGTTTTAGAACATTTATAGCAATGAGTAAGCAGTAATTCAAATTTAACCACATTTTCAACACTGTACTTCCTTTGCTGACAATGTTATTGTTTTTAAACAGCTATATAAATAAACATTGATTGATTGATTGATGTACTCTAAGGTCCACAAGTGTATCAGCCTTTCCAAGATTTCCCAGGTTCTAAACCAAAGGCCGTGGGCTGAGCTAGGACACGTGGTGCACTTTCAAACGCACTTACGGCTCCAACTTAAGTTTCTCAAAAAATATATTTATTTGAAAAAATTCTTATATCCATGTACAAAAAAAAGTTTAACTGCATACAAAGCTATAAACCAAAAACTAAGGCTCAAGTGTTGCGTTAGAAGTGGTCAAAAACTGTTTTTATCAGTTCAACCTGTGCGCACCTATATGCTCTCGTTGCAGGTGCTGTAAATGACACAGAATGTAAATGACACAGAATGTAAATGACGGTTTCTAATTCAATGAATTAACTTGCAATATATCAAAATATATTTTCATGGCAATTCAAAAAATAAATAATTTAACTTAATAATATATGCAGTACTAGAGAAATATAAATAACACAAAAATGGCTACCACAACCATAATGAGAAAAATTTAAGTGCAGTAGTACAGTAGGCCCAAGCATTCATCAAGCACCACCACAATGAGCCAAGCCATCTTTCAACAAATAAATAATTAATTTAAGTTAATAATATATGCAGGACTACAGAAATGTGAATAACACAAACATTTTCATTAATAATTAATTAATTAATTAAAATGGCTACCACAACAAGTATTTGGACAGTTACATGTTTTCAAATGAGTTTTGCCTTTTTAGTATACTGAACCACAAAGGATGTGAAATAAATAAATCAAAAAACAAATCAGAACGTGATTGAAGTGATGACGTTTAGCTTTAATTAATTACTAAAATTCATAATTTACCATTTAGAAATTACCACTACAGGTACATTATGAAGACGGCGTGGCGAAGTTGGTAGAGTGGCTGTGCCAGCAATCGGAGTGTTGCTGGTTACTGGGGTTCAATTCCCACCTTCTACCTTCCTAGTCACGTCTGTTGTGTCCTTGGGCAAGACACTTCACCCTTTGCCTCTGATGGCTGCTGGTTAGCGCCTTGCATGGCAGCTCCCGCCATCAGTGTGTGAATGTGTGTGTGAATGGGTAAATGTGGAAATACTGTCAAAGCGCTTTGAGTACCTTGAAGGTAGAAAAGCGCTATACAAGTACAACCCATTTATCATTTATCATTATTTAATTTTCAGTAATTCAACTTACATAATTGTAGATATAATTATGTTGTTAATATATTGTAATGATGTCCATGGGCTTCATTCACTGCAAAGGATTTTCATCTAGGTGTTAAAATGATGGTTATATTTTCCATGTGTTGGGCACACTCAGTGCATTGCTGTACCTGCAGCTTTAATTCCTAAATGGTAAATGTTTGTCACAGCTCTTAAATTAAAGCAATAACTCAACATTTGAATTGCATGTTTATTTATTGATTGATTTCTTACTAATCATTTGTGGTTGTGTATAGTCTAAAAGGCAAAATAAAATACTTAGAGCCTAATTTACAAAAGGTTTGCAAGTATTTAAACGCATGCAAACTTGAGAGTACACACAAGGCTGATCTACTAAACTACTAAACAGAGGATTGCGTCTCTTAGGTGAGCAAAATAAGGAGTACAACCAACAAGATTATCAGAAAAAAATAAAAAAAATAAAGAAAATGCAAATATAATTATTTAGCACAAGCAGTGTGATTTATCAAGGCTGAAACTGTTCTGCCGTTTTGCATCCATATTTATTACGTCCAGAAAGAGCATGTACAGTATATGGGAAAACACTATGTGTGTGTGTGTGGAGCGCCATGTGTCTATGGAGAGCACTCTAGCAGGAGGTAGGAGCCTATGTTAGCTTGTAGGCGCAAGACATGATAGAAAGGAAACTTGATTCAACAATTTTCTTTTTTATCATAGTTAAATAATCCGATTCCGATTTAAAATGGATTAATCATGCAGCCGTAAACATTGCCATTCATCCCTCATGTGTATGTATGTGTGTCACATTGTTATTTTCTATCTAATGTTTTGTGTTAATATTTTTGGGTGTCTGGAATAGATTCATTGGATTTGCATAATGTCTAATGAGAAACATGTATTGAGTTTTCGTACGATTCAGTCTTCGTCGACAAAAACCTAAGTTCAACATTGTTTTCTGTCAGGGTCAAGCCAGCATGCTTTTCCTGCACGTGCCCTCCATGTCTCCATATTTTTTTTTATTTTATAAACCCTCCAAATGATTTATTTCCTAGTAACTTTGCTCATGAAAGTGATGTGGCGCGAGGCCTTTGGAGCGTCTGGTTTCCCTGCTGGCTGCAGTAAAATCAGGCTGAGAGGTCCTGGCGTGGGGCAGCGCTTGCGTGACTGTAGAGGGCTTTTGGAGGGGGGTGCGGGGGGCAGCAGTAAGTTTCAGCAGTGGGGCACCTGTGAGGAGTGCGTATCCTCGCACGGGACCATGTGAGCCCGGACTTAAAGTGCCAAGCGTGATGGAGTTAAAGTGCAGATTTATGATGCAGCATTTCAGGCAAGCATTGCTGCTTTTGCAGGAGCACCAAATGGAAGTATGTGTTTAAAAAAAAGGTGCTTTCAGGTTTCTCACGGGGACTTGTGGAGCCAAACAATACAACACATTGTTCTCATTTGAGATCCAGATGGCTGCAGATATGTGGTCCTAGACTAAAGATCGCATCGACATCTTTCATCAGGTGGGGAGATGATGAACGGGAGGGGTCACAGAGGGGAACTGGAGCAGAGGGGAGGTAGAGGTGACAGAGGTTGTGACCTTTCTAGAAGATTCACAAGGAAAAGGTGGACCTTTGAAATGTCAATCTTTTCCTCCCTGCAGTTGCCTGTCTGCTCTTTGCACGTTATGTGCGCCAGCAGGAAGGATCATTCCGTCTGATGTCACGTTACAGGCCCCTCTTTAGCGGTCCCTCATCACTCACTCCCCGCCGCGTTGAGCCCAGAGTCCGATAAAAGCGGTTAAGGTAGGGAACCTTAAATTCTAATGCAGCCATGACTGTCACGTCCATCGTTCTGGCATGCAAATGTTGCCAAGAAGAAAAGATACATCAATTGAAAAAAGATGACACAATTTATGGTTTCCTGCCTTCAAAACTCTTGATTCAATAAAGGCACAAGAAAAACCACTGACTAGTAGGAGGATTGTTCTTTTTAGAAGCTGCTTGAAAGCTCAAGCTAAGAACAATAAATAGTTTGTTCATCCTTTGTTTACAGACTCTCCTTACTGTTTTAAATTGAAATGATCTAACGAGATTGCAACATCTCAGCAGTGGGGACATACATTTGTTGTCTACAGTGGTGTGCCGTCAGGGCCAGCAAGGCCTTCTCTGCTGGCCTAACAGAAATCATGATCATAGTTAAAGATAAAAGTATTTTTTTATTTACTTTCCTTAAATATCTAAAAGTATTCATATTCTCTTCATGTCATATTATGCACGTTCCAGTGCTGTTGTTTTAAGTTTTAGTTTGTATCCAATCAGAATTCAGCTAGCTTATGTTGCTATACTGTACGAAATATGCCCGAGGCCTTCAGAATCATCAATGCTGGCGTCCGTGCACTGTAAGTGAGCGGGGACATACAGGTGATAGACAGTTGCAATAGCCAATCAGATCACGAGTTGTTGTCAGTAAGGCCTTCTAGTTGAACGTGACTGTGACAGACTCAAGCCGTCTTGTGGGTTCCCTGGACCATCAAATGGAGACATCTTGAGCAGTTGACGTTTGTTTTATTTTTTCAAACAAAACCTCACAGTCTCAGTCGCTTTTCAGCTCCTCTCCTTCGCTCGTCGTCGTTTGTCTCTGGCTCTCCTCCTCTCTCGCTCCGCGTCAGCTTTCCTTTTGCTCCTTCCAGTCTCTCCCCTGATGTTCACAGCTGTCGCCCTTTTAAACAGTGTGAGAGGATTGGATGATCGTGCCCAGGTGCGCGATCCGTGCACCTGGGCACGATTGCGGCGGCGCTCCCGGCGCGCCCCACCTCACTGCTCGCTCACCGTCCCCGCCTCCTCGTCACCATCTTGGGCCGGGCCCTGCTTTGCTGCTCGCTCGCCGGCCCCGCCTCTCCACAGTGACATTTACGCGTCCTGTGATTGGATACTCATCGGGACCGTTAGCGGATGAATATGAGAACACATAGAGTTAAGAGACGGTTGCGATAGCCAATCAGATTACAAGTTGTTGACAGTAGCTGTTCTGTTACAACAAAAGTTGTCAACTCTTGTTGTTAAAGTGTGTCATGCTTGTCATTTAATTAACATTGTTACATGTGTATTTGACGCCATCATCTGGTCAGGGCAGTTAATAGTGTGTACTTTGAATCAAACTTTATTGACCGGAAGTTGCATAAGCCAAGCAGAGAAATTTACGGTACGTGTTTTATTTGCTGATACGTTTTAATTAATTTTTAAATGCGCCAGAAAACAACCCGTTTTGTACACTGTTGATGTGCTTCAATCCACAGTAGGGTGTAAATGTGTTCCTGTATAGTATTTCTCCAGCAATGATCATGTGGTGACATCAATTATGGTACTGACCCCGAAAAGGACAAGCGGTAGAAAATGGATGGATGGAAAGGTAATCATTAAAGGGGGAGATCACTGAAGGCCTAGGTGGGAAACGCACGGCCCGCCACTGGTTGTCTAGCAGATGGAGGTGAACACAGTTGGATATTTCACAGGCTCTTTTCACCAATGTTGCTGCTAAATTGGTGAAGAAAATCAAATTACTGGTTCAAATTCTTTCCGAGCTCAAGAAGTTGACCTTAAAAGAATAACGCGTAGAAAAAGATAGCTGGATTGATGGATCCCTATAGACATAGACAAACTTTAATGAGCCACAAGAGAAATTGCTATGGCTATGGCTAGACTCTCACATTATTGTTTTTTAGCTTTTTTTTTTATTGATTGACACTTTTATTAGTATATTGCACAGTGCAATACATATTCCGTACAATTGACCTCTAAATGGTAACACCCGAATAAGTTTTTCAACTTCTTTAAGTCGGGGTCCACTTAAATTGATTCATGATACAGATATATACTACCATCATAATACAGTCATCACATAAGATAATCATCAGAGTATATACATTGAATTATTTACATTATTTACAATCCGGGGTGTGGGATGTGGAGGGGGGGTTAGGTTTTGTTGACATCAACACTTCAGTCATCAACAATTGCATCATCAGAGAAATGGACATTGGAACAGTGTAGGACTGACTTGGTAGGATATGTACAGCAAGTAGTGGACATAGAGAGCGAGAGATCAGAAAGCATAAGAACAAGTATATACATTTGATTATTTACATTTGATTATTTACAATCCGGGGAGGTAGGATGTGGAAGGGAGGGTGTTAGTTTAGGGTTGAAGTTGCCTGGAGGTGTTATTTTAGTGCGGTTTTGAAGGAGGATAGAGATGCCCTTTCTTTTACACCTGTTGGGAGTGCATTCCACATTGATGTGAAATAGAAAGAGAATGAGTTAAGACCTTTGTTAGATCGGAATCTTTAACGTGGTTAGTGGAGCTCCTCCTGGTGTTGTGGTAATGGCGGTCATTTACGTTAAGGAAGTAGTTTTACATGTACTTCGGTATCAGGGAGGTGTAGCGGATTTTATAGACTAGGCTCAGTGCAAGTTGTTTTACTCTGTCCTCCACCCTGAGCCAGCCCACTTTGGAGAAGTGCAGAGTGAGTTGTGATCCGGGGTGGAGGTCTAGAAGTAACCTGACTAGCTTGTTCTGGGATGTTTGGAGTCCAGATTTGAGGGTTTTGGAGGTGCTAGGGTACCAGGAGGTGCATGCGTAATCGAAAAAGGGTTGAACGAGAGTTCCCGCTAGAATCTTCATGGTGCTTTTGTTGACCAGAGAGGAAATTCTATAGAGAAATCTTGTTTGTTGGTTGACCTTTTTGATTACCTTGGTTGCCATTTTATCACAGGAAAGATTAGCCTCTAGAATGGAACCTAGGTAGGTGACCTCATCTTTCCTGGTGATAACAATGTCACCCACTTTTATAGTGAAGTCACTGACTTTCTTAAGGTTGATGCGGGACCCAAATAGGATGGATTCCGTTTTACCCAAGTGTATGGATAGCTTGTTGTCAGCGAGCCAGGTGCAAATCCTACAGAGTTCAGCACTGAGGATTTTCTCCACCTGTGACTTTTCCTTGCCGGATACCAGCAGGGCCGAGTCATCCGCAAACAAGAACAATTCACAGTCGCATGCTGATGACATGTCGTTTATGTATATTAGGAACATTAAAGGCCCTAATATACTGCCTTGGGGGACTCCACAGCTTCCACAGCTTACTGAGAGGGGGGGGGACACACGGTGCCGTTCACCTCTACCACCTGTACCTTTTGGTACTTGGCCTTGTGTAATTGAGAGGTTTATAATGTGCATGATGATTGGGGCAATGGTGGTGGCAGAGTCCCTGAGGAATCTGGAGGGAATATTGTCAAGGCCGGTGGCCTTGTTTGGGTGGAGCGCGCTCAATTTTTTAAACACCTCGTCAACTGAGACCATTTCTAATTTGAAATCATTGTTGGATACTCCTAGCTTTCTGTAGAAGGCTTTAATGTGTTCTACACCAAAGCGACATTTGTCCAACAAACGTAACGCAGTATAGAACCATCGCAACATTGCTATGAAGCATTTTTTGTCTGAGGAGTGAGAATTATTGTGAATGCAGTATCTTAAGTGGAGCACATGTATTGAAAGATACAAGCATCCCATCAGTCGGCACACAAGTGCGAGATTTATGTTCTTTTTTGAAACGTTTAGCACATAGCAACACTGCCATTGATATGTGTTCTGTGAAATTAGAGCGCCCCGGAAAGAAGTTATGGTAATGCTTAAAATGACCAAAATGCGGTAACTATTACATGTTATGATGAATGTGCCTGTTACTGCATTACATACACACTTACAGTATGTATTTAAAACTGTATTGGAGGTTTTTTAGAGGATTCAATAGGTGGAATAGATCGTATATCCCCATTACCTGCAGTGTTAGCTACCTCTTCCAAGCAGTTTTTTTTAAACTTTTTAGCATACACAGAAAAGAGACAAGCGGTAGAAAATGGATGAATGGATGGATGTGTGTTTCTGTTTCACATAAAGATTGTGAATAGGTAACATTCTAGAAAAAGTGCAGTTCCCTTTTGTCACAGGCCTACATCGATGACTGTAATATTACGACTTAATTCGCATAAAATTGTATTGTTTTCTTGAAAAAATACAGATTTATTCTAGTAATATTGTAACATTAGGTCAGATTCTGCATTCTGTACTGCAATCTTCGCTGGTGTCACGATCGTGCATGGTTGATCTCGCCGTGACCCCAGGATGCAGAGATAGATGTTGACTTGCAGGTAACAGAGATGAATTAATCTGGGAAAAATAAAAAGTAGCAAACAGCAAGCTAGTGCAGTGAGAGCAAGGCATGCAGCACAAAGGCAAACAGTGACAAAATACAGAAATCCAGCGCCCAACACGTAAACAAAAAGGGTCCTAAATAAGCCTATCCCAATTCAATTTAAATCACTCACTTTACTGCCAGGTGATAATTCAGAGTACTTGTTGTTAAAGGCATCAACGAACTAGACCAATACTGAAGATGACATCATCTTCACACATAAAAGACACAACTCATAAAGACTTGTTGGAGCTGAAGCCAACAACTACAACAAACAAAAAAATAACAGATTATGACAGATTACACAATATTAAGTAATGCACAACATGCATTGACTATCACCAATAAGTTATGACATGTTCTTTGTCCACCAAAACAGTGCCTTCTTTCAAACAGGAAGTGAAGTTAATGTAAACATGTAAAAGTTATGGTGTGAATGTCAGTAAAAGTCTTCTTATACTCTTCCTACTTCTTTGAAATGTGCAAATGTAACCACATGGTATTTAATGTAACTTGTTAAACATGCCTGAAACAAATAAATCATAACCATAACCATTTTAGATAACGTAATGTAACAAGGTCCTACATCAGTACAACAAATTAGAAACGGATTTTAGGAGCTTTGAAACATTTGTTTCTCCTGAAAGTGGATTTTCTGCATATGATTTAAACTGCTGCCAAATTTGGATCAGATCTGGATTATAGTGTGTCTATATGGCAAACCTTGTTCAAATCAGATATGATTCTTTGAACATTTTGCCCTTTATAAAAGACTTGCAATTTAGAAATATCCATAACTCCATGCCATCAATGTGTCTTAGAATAAAACTGAATGGGAGCAAAGAAAACAATTTTCTAATGAAAAACAGTTGACAGGACGATGCACAAAAACAAAGCAATAAAATGAAATACTAACTTCAGTAAATTTTTTCTCTTCATCTGGGTCCATCCATTTTCTATACCTCTGGTCCTAACTGGAGTCACGGATGGGATGGAGCCTGTCCCAGCTGACTCCGGATGAGAGGCGAGCCAGGTCCTGGACTTATCGCCAGCCAATTGCAGGCCAAGTATGAATACTTTGGTTTTACGACAGCTGTTAACGTATTTTTACACAATGGTAGTCAGGAATAGGTTTTATGATTACAGAGGAACCTCGATTTACGAACACCTATTTGCGACCTTTTTGGTTTACGGACATTTACATCGCGCCAAATATGCCTCTATGTGCGAAACATGTCTCGGCATACAAACGCTTTATTAATTCATTTTGCATGCCGCTTGAAGCCGCAAGGGGCTGCCATTTTGATCACATCTATTCCTGTACACCCTGGCACGGCCGTTTTGAAAAGGCAGGCCACCCTATGTCACACCTGGTTTGCATTCTATACACACGGACGCGGCCATTTTGAAGAGCTTCGACAGCGAGCAGCATATCTGACGATTTCCACAATTGTTGTACCTTGTGCCGGTCAGAGCTGTGTCAGCCTGTCTTAGAGATCACTTTGTGTGATCAGAAACGCTTCGAATCTCTCCAAACTCTTACAGTCTGGCTGTATAGCTTCGGGTTGCTCGACAACCGCTTTGAGCTAGCGTTTTAGCTATTTAGCCTGCGGCTTGCGGCACCTTCAGTTCGAGGATTTTATTGGCGAAGGGGATTTTGTTCCGCAGCAAGTCTTTAATTGTGATGAAACAAAAAAGATGCCACAGCAGATCGTTATTGCAGCGAATGAGAAGGCACTACCAAGACACAAGCCGATGAAGGATCGCCTCACAACGCTAGTGTGGGTTACCGCTAGCGGTGACTATGGGAAGCCATTGCTCTTTTATCACTCCGAAACTCTGAATGTTCAACAATGCCACAAATATTAGCCAACACAAAGTAAAAATATTTTCCTTGTTTTATTGTAGCAACATGTTGGTTAATGTTCTGGAGCGCACCAACAAGACTTGTGTGTCTATGCGTGTTGACATTTAAGCTTGCTGTAATGTTATTGTGTTGTTTGGATGAATAAGGGATTGTTGAGCCATTACCCCTTTGTTATTTGGGTGTGTGAGATATATATATAGATATACTGTATATATATAGAATAGAATAGAATAGAATAGAATAGAATAGAATAGAATAGAAAGTACTTTATTGATCCCTGGGGGAAATTCAGCACCACAGTTCGCTCACAATAGACAAGAATAATAATAAATAATATAATATATATAATACATTATATATATAATATATAATATATAAATAATATAAATATATTATACATATACTCTACATTTAAGTGCAGTCAAGAAGGAACATATATATATATATATATATATATATATATATATATATATATATATATATATATATATATGTATATACAGTATATATACAGTATATATATATATATATATATATATATATATATATATATATATATATATATATATATATATATATATATATATATATATATATATATATATATATATATATATATTAGAGCTGTGAATCTTTGGGTGTCCCACGATTCGATTCACTATCGATTCTTGGGGTCACGATTCGATTCAAAATCGATTTTTTTTTTTTTTCAATTCAACACGATTCTCGATTCAAAAGCGATTTTTTCCCGATTCAAAAGGATTCTCTATTCATTCAATACATAGAATTTCAGCAGGATCTACCCCAGTCTGCTGACATGCAGGCAGAGTAGTAGATTTTTGTAAAAAGCTTTTATAATAGTAAAGGACAATGTTTTATCAACTGATTGCAATAATGTAAATTTGTTTTAACTATTAAATGAGCCAAAAATATGACATATTTTATCTTTGTGAAAATATTGGACACAGTGTGTTGTCAAGTTTATGAGATGTGATGCAAGTGTAAGCCACTGTGACACTATTATTCTTTTTTTAAATTTTTTTTATAAATGTCTAATGATAATGTCAATGAGGGATTTTTAATCACTGCTATGTTGAAATTGTAACTAATATTGATACTGTTGTTGATAATATTCATTTTTGTTTCACTACTTTTGGTTTGTTTTGTGTCGTGTTTGTGTCTCCTCTCAATTGCTCTGTTTATTGCAGTTCTGAGTGTTGCTCGGTCGGGTTTGGTTTTGGAATTGGATTGCATTCTTATGGTATCGCTGTGTATTGTTTTGTTGGATTGATTAATTAAAAACAATTTTTTTTATTTTTTTTTAATAATTAAAAAAAATAAAAACTTTAAAATGAGAATCGATTCTGAATCGCACAACGTGAAAATCGCGATTCAAATTCGAATCGATTTTTTCCCACACCCCTAATATATATACATATATACATTATAGAGTTTTCAAAGTGTGGAGTTTTTTTTACTAAAATAGGGACTTTTGTCTAGGCAAGAACCAATTACTTATGCTGATGTTATGATTTCGCAATTATTTATGTTGACTGTTTTGATTTCGGTTTACGAACCACGTTCAAGAACCAATTGAGTTTGTAAATCGAGGTTCCACTGTAGTTTTACACTATAGTATTAGATATTGTAACAATGTAAGTCAGAAAAGACCAACATCTGTGAGGCCAACAAGCCCAGCATTCGTTCACCTTGCTGCCTGTCCATGTTCTGTCCTGTCCTGTTCCATGCAGCAACATTTTATTCATTTGGTATGAATTAAACTAAAACATATTCTCTGCTGCTCAGCTGCATTAAGTTTCCTGTGTGTCACACATCTCTCGGGAGCCCTTCATCACCATGTTGTCTTTCTTTCGACACATCGAAGAGTGACAAACTATTATTGCGTGTAAACAAATGGACTTATAGAAGCCTCCCCGCTGGTGCCAGTCCTAATCAAATGGTGTTTGTATCTGTTTATTTGAGTTTGGGTTAGTGGCAATGTTACGTGGGGGGACCACCGGGATGTTGGTTTCCTGGAACAGCAGGCAACGCTTGTGTTTTTTGATCGTCTCCGTGGCTCAATTTTAATGTTTTGTTTGTCATTTAAGGCCTTGTCAGCACGTAAGGATGTGGCTGTGCTTATTTATGCTTCATCCAAATACGGGGTCTCTGCAGGACATATGCAAACCGCACATTCTGGGTTTGTTGAGCTACCATTTTGGAGTTAATGAATCGTAATGATTCAATGGATGAATCTGGCTTTGCAACGTAGTAAGTTTTTAAACAAAGCATTTGATCCCAAAAAGACGAGTGTCCATATTTATAGTCTAAGTGGTTTCTTCCCAGCTGAGGTGTTGACCGAAGCAAGAGCAGAGGTTAATCCAGAACATACTCAGACTGTGTCGGACACTCTTTTCCTGCTGTCCCAACAGCACGCTTGATTTAGGAACTGCTATTCAAGTAGTCCTGTTTTGGATTTAAAAGATTAATGGATCAGCTTGGCTTCCCCAGGAGTCGACATCAAGGTTGTGTTACTGCGTGTGTCAGTACTGCGATGCTATGTAATATTATTCCCAAAAGCTTTGCTAGTAGGAGGTCTATTTTGTTGTTGTGTTGAGTCTATTGATTATACACTAAACACTGTGGCCAGTTTGATCAACACAGCCAGTTAAAGTCCCCTAGCAGTTAATGAAGAGCACATGTGCACATGCAATCACTGCACATCTTTGGCACAAAAATAATGTTTGAATGTGTTTTTTTTAGTTTTTCTTCTTTCAGTTTGTGGTTTGTTAGTAGTTATTCATGTCAGGTCTATCATAGACATATTAAACACATTTTCCTTCTCGTATTGCTAAATAAGTAAACAAAATATTACAACACAATATTACATCTCAGTCTAGTGCAGTGGAACGTTGAATATCACTAAAGAACAATCCATCCATCCATTTTCTACCACTTGTCCTGTTCAGGGTCGCGGGGGTGCTGGAGCCTATCTCAGCTGCTTCGGGCGGAAGGCGGGGTACACCCTGGACAAGTCGCCACCTCACCGCAGGGCCAACACAGATAGACAGACAACATTCACACTCACATTCACACACTAGGGCCAATTTAGTGTTGCCAATCAACCTATCCCCGGGTGCATGTCTTTGGAGGTGGGAGGAAGCCGGAGTACCCGGAGGGAACCCGGAGGGAACCCACGCAGTCACAGGGAGAACATGCAAACTCCACACAGAAAGATTGAACCCAGGACCTTCGTATTATGAGGGACACGCACTAATAACCCTTGTAAGAACTATAACTGCAGTAATAAACAAATACCGCTGACAGTGACATCCCAAATTGAGCATTAGTGTATTTGCACCGAAAATTATTACATATTTTTTATGGAATGATCTAATTGGATTGTGCAAATGTACCTCATGTAGTAGTCGGTTAGTGCATGGCTTTTGTTGGCCAAAGTATCCAATTTTTGAAGGTGTTTTTTGTAACTCTTGTAATGCTGGCTCAGAATGCTTAATCTTTGCTTGTCTCAGTTTTGCACTTTAAAATAGGAAACTAGTCGGTAGAACAAAGTTTTAAGTGGGCTATTCCCCCAAATCAGTGCTACTTGCATCAAAATGTTTTAAATTAACCGTACAATATTATTCTATTAAGGAGTGTCCTGCACATTGATCTGATTGACGAGGCTGAAGATGGCTTCCAATTCGCCAGCCTATGATTCGAACAGTGGATACTGATAGTTGATACATTTTACTCCAAATGTCAGTTTAGTGTTTAAAGAGTCATCATAGTATATACATGAACCTTCAGGATCTAGGGGGATAATTAAGTGCATATTTGAGAGGTCTACTGTAGGTACAGAGTTTTTTTAATGTGGACCTATACTGATATGGACTACAGATTGAAAAAAGGGTTAAATGTGTCTTTATTCAAGTTTCACAAATACATAAAAAGTTTCACAAATCACAAACTGTGTTTTCATGAACTTTTAGGGTCTGTTGGATAATCAATACCAGATTTGAGAGGCGTAGGTACAGAGTTTTTTAATCTCAACCTGTAGCTACTAATCTGCACTATGCACCTAAAAAAGTGTTAAATGTGTCTTAATCGAAGTTTCACAAATACATGAAAGGTTTCACAAATCACAAACTGTATTTTCATGAACTTCCAGGGTCTGTTCGATAATCTATACCAGATTTGAGAGGTGTAGGTTTGGCCCTTTAACTGCCGCACCTACCGTTTGGCACAGTAACTTTAGCATTTTCTAAATATTAATATTTTGCCTAGAAATGGACTTCAACTCATTCAACCTTCTGCTACACTCCATGTACATATGTTATGAACAAAAAGAACACATTGAGCTTATATTTATTTTCGGATTATGCACTTTAAGTACGGCTCCCAGCAAGATGCTATTTTTTGTAAAACCAATCCTTTGGCTAGCTTTTCAAAGGTTGGATTTTTTTTTTGTCATATTGTGGTGTTTTGATGACTACTTAACACAACCAACTTGTTGATATAACTTGTTGAGGAAAAAAAAATAATAATGGTAACAAATAATTTTTCAAAAATGACTGTGTCAAACGGATACAATGGCAGTTCTTAGGCATTTTGGCTTATTGCATGGCAATAACCCAATTGTTACAGGACCCAAATGTTCCATGATTTTGTAAACATTCTGTGCATGGTGAACTAGGTCAATTGTGCAATTTGCATTGAAAAGGTAGCTTTCCTATTCATAGGCTGGGTTTTCATGATTCAACGACTCAAACATCATGTGATTGTGCAGCCATTCAAATGCAAGCCTTTGACAAATTGATGGATGTTGAACCTAACTGACCACAGCCAAACTTACTCCATTTTTTGAGTAAGTTGTAGTTGCTGAGGAATTAGATATTAGATATTGCTAAGTTAGATATTACAGTTATATGTTACGAAATAATATTACTGTCCAACAATGTTGATTGCAATGGCAGACATTTCACTGGCATTTTAGGCTACAGACATTAGGGAATTGAAACAGTATAATTTTCCATCCTTATTATTTGATCACTACTAAACATAGCTTCATTCGTACAGGAATCCCTTTCAGTGATAGTCATTATAAGTAATGTGAAAAGTTTTACCAAAACAAATAATTTTGTATTCCACCCCTTGACATGTGTTTCAATGTCAGTGCAGCATTCATGCAAATCATCAAACATAAAGTCTTATTCTGGTGACAAAGTAACCCAAAGTAACTCCAAATTATTTGAAAAAGTAACTAATATTATTACTGTTTTTGACATTGGAACTAGTTACTTTACTAGTTACTGAGACAATTATATATATGTTATATTTTACAGTGTAATTACTAAGTAAATAATATTATTTCCACACACTGACTACTGACTACATGGGCATTTCCAAACGTTTTTGGTCACCTGCTGTTCAGTTTTCCCTCAGAGGTCAGCTTTACAATTGTTAGGTTTACGGTGTTTACATGCGCTGTGAGAACTAGCGTATGCTGTTTCCATGTGAAGTAGTGGTCATACTTTTTAGATTACATTATGGCTTCAGTGCGCGTGTGTTAGCGCCTAGGGTTAGTATTTGGCTTGTTCTAAATGGTTTTACTTTTGCTAGCAAGTTGGCTAACGTCTGCCAAACTTACCGGGGTCGTCGTCGACAACGTGGCCCCCCTCGAAGCCGACATCCACTCCGCTTGACTCCTCTGCTGCCAAGGTGAGCGGTCTATTCCCCAATAATTCATCCCTTATAGGTCGTAATGAACAAAACCTGCAGGATTCCAGCCGCTGGTGTTGTTCTTTTTTTTAGCCTTATAGTATGCCGTCTTGAGCGTCTTCCAACGATACTTAACCTGCTCGGTTGTCCGAACATATCATATTGCGCATTCTTCACACACTTTTTTATAAATGTCACCGTTCCTGTGCTTTCTTCCATCTATACGCACCATAATATAAGTTCTTTCAGAATGCTAAGGCAGACCGTAGTCTCCTCGTCACACCAGTAATGCTGACTTTTGCTCGCCATGCTGTTTGTTTGTATTTCTCCTTCTTTTTCATTCTCAAATCTCTCCTGCCCCGCTTTTGAAGTGTCTCTCGACGTAACACCGTAAACGTGATGACGTTCCGTCCGACGTCAGAGTAAATAGGTCTCGGGCGTATACATGCGTGATTAAACGGTTGTGGACAGGCGTACCCCAGCAGTCCAAAACGGTTCATCCGCACATAGGTTGGGGCCCGGAACGGTTGATTTCACGCGTTTACATGTGCAGTGCAAACCTTTTTCCCGATGAAAAACTGAACAACAGGGGACCAAAAACGTTTGGAAATGTGCATGTAACCAGGCTCACTGTTGATACTGTTGATTGCAATGGGCTATTCATAGGCTGAGTTTTCATGACTCAACGACTCAATCATCATGGGACTGTGCAGCTATTCAAACACAAACCTTGGAGCACACATCGATGAAGTATCTAGTCGTTGACATTATTGCCCATGTCATGTCATGTCATGTCAGGAGTCAATCAAATGCTACTTTAGGAGTGACCTCTGTTCAGTTGCTTGATATAAAGGCTAGATCAATCCCATATCTCCAACATATGCTCTGTGCCTTGAGAGATTCAACATGAATACCTACACATTCTACGGAAGGCGGCCGAGACCTGCTGTTGTTGCAGTAATTCCGGAAGATGCAGAGGAATCGGAAGCCAAGGGCCTATCTGACGGCGATGATGAGATCACTGACCCAGACTGTAGCGCCAGCCAGAATGAACTTTCTCTGGATGAGCTAGCTAGCTCTCCAGCGCCTCCTGCTAAAAGTAGGAGAGGAAAGAATACCCTCATTCCAGTTGACGGCGAGCTGGCTGGCCCAAGCTCATCTTCCACACCTCCTGCAGGAGGGAGAGGTAGAAGGAGAGGACGCTCAACCGCAACACCTCCTTCGAAGAGAAGGAGAGGAGCTACAGGCCAGTCTGAAATCGAGCATGATGAGATCACTGACCCAGACCGGAGTGCCGGCCAGAATGAACTTTCTCTGGATGAGCTAGCTAGCTCTCCAGCACCTCCTGCTAAAGGCAGTAGGAGATGAAAGGAAATAATTTCAGTTGATGAGGAGCTGGCTGGCCGAAGCTCATCTTCCACACCTCCTGCCAGAGGGAGAGGTAGAGGGAGAGGGAGAGGATGCTCAACCGCAACACCTCCTTCGAAGGGAAGGAGAGGAGCTACAAGCCAGCCTTTAATCGAGCCTAGGGTCTGGGAACAGACTTACATTGAGCCATTCTAAGTCCCAGAGGAAATATTTGACCTTCCTGAAGAAGTGAAAACACCTTTCACCTACTTCAAAGAGATCTTCACGGATGAGATGGTGAAACACATTGTCTACCACACCAATTTCTATTCTGCCCAAGCATTGGGAGCACAAATCAAGACCAATGTCGCAGAGATGGAGCAGTTCCTGGCTTTTTTTGGGGGGGGATTAGAGGGGATATCCAAAATGGCGCATGCTCTGCTGCGACAGCACTGACCGTACCCTGTGTCTAGTGTCTTATGTATGTTTTATGTCCGTGCTTTACGTGTAACTGTCACATTGTATGTAGGCAAAAGTCAGACAGATCAGCTATGACAAGTTACAAGGTGATCGCCGCCTTTCTCACAATCTTATCGCTGATTTGTGATAGCCTAGCACTACAGCCCGACACCAACGACCGGCTACTCACCTACAGCCGAGATGAACTCCTGCTACATCGAGCCCCGCTGTGGAGTAACAGCAAGTCAGCCGTGGTCCTACCTTCGGAGCTTCGGCCGAGGAAAAGGGGAAGGCGTGGAGGCATCCGGAGCTGGGTAAGAAGACGTCCCTTTAAACCTCCTCTGCCCACCATCATCATGTCCAACGTACGATCACTCCGTAACAAGATGGATCTACTACATGCAAGGTGCCGTTTTGAAAGGGCCTTCAGAGACATCTGTATCATCGCTCTCAGTGAGACCTGGCTGGACGAGTCGGTTCCCGACTCTGAGGTGAGCCTGGACAATTTCACCATCGTCAGGTCCGACAGGACAAAGCACTCGGGGGAAGACGCGAGACGGTGGGGTCTGCCTTTACATCAACGACAGGTGGTGTAACAACATCAAAGTGTAAACCGTAAAGTGTGCACACCCAACCTGGAGTTGTTGACCCTGTCCCTCCGTCCCTTCTATCTCCCCCAGGAATTCCCCACTGTTGTGGTCAGCTGTATTTATGTAGACTCCAGTGCTAACATCAACACAGCAGCGGAGCTGATAGCCGAGGATGCTAATGCTATATTAGCTAAGTATCCGGGTGCTCCGCTGCTTTATATGGGGGACTTTAGTGGATGCAGACTGGACAATGTTTTACCATCTTTCGAAGAGTATGTGGACATTCCAACAAGAAGGGGAAACATATTGGACTTATGCTACGGGAACATCACCGATGCCTTCCGTGCCCGTTCACACCCTCCGCTCGGAGCTGCTGATCACAACGCCATCTGTTTACTTCCGTCATACAAACAGAAACTAAAGCGCCACAAACCACACTGCAGCAGTGGACGGAGGACGCCACCACTCAACTCCAAGGCTCCCTAGCTTGTACTGACTGGGCCATTTTTTATGGTAGTCTGAATGACAGGGTCTCTGTCATTATAGACTACATCAAATTCTGCATCAGCTCCACAATACCAACCAACACAATAAATATATATCCCAACTCCAAACCATGGATTACCCCACAATTAAAAAAGAGCCTGAGGGAAAAACATAAATCCTTCAGGCAACAGGACTGGGCCAGCCTCAAGGCAAAAAATAGGAATTTAAAAAACGAGGTATTTAAAGCAAAACTGGAGTACAAAAACAAACTGGAAACCGAATTCAGCAACATGAACACCAAGCAGGCCTTTCAGAAGGTGAAAACCCTGACAGGATGCCAACCAAAAACATCATGCACTGTCAGTGACCCGGAAATCCTCTCTAAAGACCTGAACACATTTTTTTACCCGTTTTGATCATTTGGACTTCTCACCAGAGTGTCAGGACCTACTGAGAGCCCTCCCACCACTACCCACACAGCAGAAGACTGCTATACGGATCCGCCTTCAAGTCGCCCAACCCGCGTTACTGTCACATTCGTTTTGGCTCCGCCTAGAGGATACAGCTCCGCCTCTGAAAATTGTACGGTCAGACAGCTGATCCTGAGCAGACCCGTGTCTGATTCGCGTACGCGGACGCGCAAACTAACCCGTTTGAGTTATAGGCTCCGCCTACGCGCGCTGAGCCGACCAATGTCTGCACCCGCAGACGTGGACGCACCTACTAGCGTGTACGCGCATGAGCCAATCGATCATTTCTGGACTTTCTTTGCTGGAACACAAACGTAAGTATAGATTTATTGCTACATTCGCAGTAAAGATCGGCCTTTGTGTTTCCATCATCATTTATGTATGATTGTAATGACCTTGTTTGATATTAGGACTAGCAGTAAAACTTTATATTCTGTAAAAAAAGGCTATTTTATTTAAAATGGAATAGCAATTTCGGCAGAATATGTTATGGTAGTTAAGTAAAGTTTCTTTGCTGTGTATTTTTCTTGATGCGACGCAAGTTTCCATTCACTCCCAGCGCCGCCTCCCAGAATGCTTTGCATGGGGACGTGCGTCTGACGTCACGTATCCAGAAAATTCAAAATGGCTGCACGCGGGAGGTGAGGCGGGACCGAAGAAAAGTGGAAAAGAGTGTTATTCGTCAAAAAACCCACACAACGACGGTCATTTTTTCGCCGTGCTATTGTAAAATTGTCTTTTATCTGTGTTTTGTGTTCCGGGGGACCCCGACTCCAGAATTTGAAAGTTTCCAGTGTGAAGCCGGTGAGTAGTAGTAGTAGTAAATGAACGTTTCAAAAGTTCAATACAGTTAACTTAGGCTATCTTTTGTTAGACGCTGTGAATGTGTGTAAGTTACATGCTACCAGTGGCGTGCGGTGAGGTTAATGTCTGGTGAGGCACGACTGCATCATCACAGTCAGATTTACAAACATATGAACCTGCAGTGCAGGTGTACCTAATGTTGTGTCCCTGCGGTCGTTCGCGGCTCCTGCAGCGCGAGCATTGTTGTTTTTGCACTTTTTGGCTTCTTGTTAAGTGACTTTTTTTGGGTGGATTCGGTCTTGCACGTGGAGGGTTTGGGTGTGGGCTTTGGTTGGTGTGGCCGCGGCGCTCCCGTCGGGGGTGTATTCTGCGGCGGAGGTGCTTGGCACCAGGAGGCGGGGTTATGAGACGAGCCTCCACTTTTATGATCGCTCAGCACAAGAAATATGTTACACACATACAGATGTTGACAAAATACACTGTACATTATATACCTCAGCTAACTAAACTATGGAAATGTATAATATAATTAATATAGGAATACGGTCTCACTGCACAGCAGGCCAGCAGTTAGCCGAGTCATTGCGCACAATCCATGTTGAGGCACGACGCAGTGACGTGCCTCAACTGGCTGCTGATCACCGCACCGTCTCTTCTCAGTATTTGAACGGCAAATGTGAAAATAAAAATAATCTAAAACTGGTGAAGTTAAATGGAAAATAACTTCAGTATTATCACTGGATACATATAACAATTTAATTTTTTTTTTTTTCTTTTCACTTTTTTTTCTTTCCATCATGGCAGGTGAGGCCGTGCCTCCCCTGCCTCTAGTGACGGCACGCCACTGCATGCTAGGATATTCCACATATTTCCAACTAGTTGAAACGAAAGCGAATTACTTTATTGTCAGTGTTGTTTAGGCCCAGGTCGCTAACGTTACTGCGTTAGTCAACAACGTAACGTTAACGGAGTGGAAACAGCCGTTCTTTGCTATTAATATGAGTGTATATTATTTATTTCTTTATTCTTTAGTGGAGCTCGAGATCCTGTTTACTGTGGACTAGCTGTGTGTGACGCCCTGTTGTTTTTGTTTCCATTCAAAAAAAAAAAAAAAGGTATGTCTATTATGTGTTAATTGTAGAAAAAAATATAAAATGAGGTGATGTGGGTGGGAAAAATTGCTGCACATATTTAGGATCCTTTTTCTTGATCTATATTTTTGTTATTTGCTGATGTATATATTTTATATACTGTTTTTTATTTAAAAAATTTATTAGAGACTATTGTATGCTTTATTTACCTTTTTTATGATTATTATTTTATTTACTCTTATTATTATTATTTCCACATGTAAGCATAAATAATTGATCATATTAGTACATTGTTTGATTGCTTTGCTTAATCCATTCCATAATTTAATTCCACATACTGATATACTGAAGGTCTTAAGTGTTGTACGTGCGTACACATGTTTTAAAATACATTTCTCTCTAAGATTATATTTGTACTTTTTTTTTTTAGAAGAATTGTTGTATATTCTTGGGTAGCAGGTTATAGTTTGCTTTGTTTATAATTTTAGCTGTTTGAAAATTCACTGTCGTGGAATTTCAGTATCTTTGATCCAATAAATAAAGGATTTGTATGTTCTCTATATCCAACATTATATATTATTCTAACTGATCTTTTTTGTAACACTGTTAATGAATGAAGTGTACTTTTGTAATTATTTCCCCATATTTCTACACAATAACTCCGATATGTAACACTAGTGAGCAGTAGAGAATATGAAGTGATTTTTTGTCTAGAACATATTTTGCTTTATTCATTATTGACGTGTTTCTTGCTACTTTATGTTGTATATTTTTTACTTGAGATTTCCAGTTCAATTTATCATCAATCATTATACCTAGAAATTTGGTTTCATTTACTCTTTAAATTTCCGTCTATTTGTATTTGTGTTTGACTTTCTCTTCTACTGTTACCATATAGCATTATTTTAGTTTTACTGAGATTCAACGATAGTCTGTTTTTGTCAAACCATCTTTTTAATTTGTTAATTTCTTCTGTTATTATTTCTATTATCTTCTGTGTGTTCTCTCCTGAACAAAACGCTGTTGTATCATCCGCAAATAATACTAACTTTAAATCTTTTGTAACTTTACAAATGTCATTTATATAGACATTGAATAATTTAGGTCCTAATATTGATCCCTGACCCTGAGGTACACCACAGGATATATTTAGCGTTGTAGACGTGTGTTCGCCTAGCTTCACGTATTGTTTCCTGTTCGTTAGATAACTTCTTATCCAATTTAAGACTAACCCTCTGATGCCATATCGTTCTAGTTTTTAGATTAAAATATTATGATTAATTGTGTCAAATGCTTTAGTTGGATCCATAAAAACTGCTGTCGCACATTTTTTACTATCTATTGCATTGGTAATTTCTTCTGTAATTTCAATTAAAGCAAATGAAGCTGAAACATTAGCTCTGTATCCATATTGGTTCTCTTCGAGTATTCTATTTTTATTTATGAAACTCTCTAATCTGTTATTGAACAGTTTTTAAATGATTTTAGAAAATTGTGGAAGTAAAGAAACAGGTCTATAATTTGTAAATTGATGTTTGTCTCCAGTCTTATAAATTGGTGCAACTTTAGCTATTTTCATTTTGTTTGGAAATTTACCTATTTGAAATTATAGGTTACTAATATACATCAATGGTCCTGAGATCTCTTCAATAACCTTTTTTATCGTTTCCATATCAATTCCGTTACAATCAGTTGAAGTCTTAGATTTAAACATTTTTCACGATTGTAACTATTTCCTTCTGTGTCACATTACTGAGGAACATGGAGTTGGGATTTGCAATCTGAGGCAGAGAATGAGGAGCTGCCAGAAAAAAGGAACAGGAAGCCAGTGTAAGTGTGTTCAGTCTTGTTTTTGTCATGTTTCTACAGTAATAGGAAGGTTATTTCCGGTAGCATTCAAAAATAGACCAAATATGCTTGTACTATATGTATATTTGGCAATTTTGGGATTGCAATAATCCTAATGATATGGTTACCCAACAGCCATCGTCTCGGGCACTCGGATGATAGCGAAGAAGACCCGGGAAATGGTGACCTCGCATCTCTGGGGTTGGCAAGCCAATTGCACAGGCATTGTAAGGAATAATCTCTTAACATCGAAAAAAAACGAACCAACCATATTAATATTAAAGATATGGTTAACATTCTTAGTGCTAAAGATGTTCCCCTCTCCTTGTGTCCCTTCTCCCAGCTCCACCGTCTCGCCGAGTGCCAGCAAGAGTCATGAGTACTTGTCAACTCGACTCCTCAACTGGAGATAACTTTCTAGGTAAAGACTGATCTCTGAAATAATATCTCAGCATCCAGTAACCATGGTTAACAGATCACAACCATTTAATACCAATTTATCTCCCTTAGCACCTCACCATGGGGAAGGACGTATTCATATGCCTTCACCAGCACCTGCATTAAACATGCAGAGAGTTACACAAGGTAGGGAGTGATCTCTGTATACACTACACCCATAATTTCAAACCCTACTTTACGATTGAGCTGAAGTTCTGACTATTATGACCTGTACTTTTAACTTTTTTATAGTTCTTACCACCTTGGGGCACCATTCAGGTAAAATCTCAACTCATCTTACTTGCTTATTTGTATACACTAACACTTGTGCATGCTTTTGTCCACGTTGTTCCTTTGACGATGAATAAATACCCCTTTTCTTTCTTTCTACATTAAAGATGCCTTTTCATCTGATTAAATTTATAATGAACAGGGACATTGCGGTTGTCCCAAGTGGATGGTATGATGATGGGATGGTTTTCTGGCCCAGCTATAAAAACACCGACGGAATTAAAAGGGCCGCTTTAAATGAGGAGCAGCATTAGCCAAACTGGCCAAGATTTGACGTTTCTGTTGTCCGAACTTGTGGTATGCAAATCCATAAATTTCTTGTTTAAAAATAACGTCATAATTGCTTCTCTTTATGCTTGGAATAACCTATTGTGTCTGTTCTGACCAGGTCTCTTGTAAGAGAGAGACCTGATTTATTTTTTATTTATATTTAGTGCTAAAGATATTCCCCTCTCCTTGTATCCCTTCTCCCAGCTCCACCGTCTCGCCGAGTGCCAGCAAGAGTCATGAGTACTTGTCAACTCGACTCCTCAACTGGAGATGACTTTCTAGGTAAAGACTGATCTCCGAAATAATATCTCAGCATCCAGTAACCATGGTTAACAGATCACAACCATTTAATACCAATTTTACCTTCACCAGCACCTGCATTAAACATGCAGAGAGTTACACAAGGAAGGGACTGATCTCTGAAATATTACTGTATAGATAGGCCCCTTGGGTATTATCAGTCATGGTTAACTGATGACTCTCTCACAATGCCCACCTCACTAGGAACGGCAGTCCCTCCTCGACTCCCTCCAACCCCCTCACCAGCAGCCCTCAAAATGTGGCAGACAGAGGAGCCTGGATCCAGCCTGGCCTACAGGCCAACATGGCGAGGGGGAAGAATGGCCGACAACAATTCCTGCTCTGGTGAGCAATAACTGACAAATACCGGATGGTCATTCTGTGCCACAAATTTTGGAAAAAATTCAAATTCACAAGCAATCACATATTTTGTTCAAACTGTGTCAATAACTTTTGTCATTAACTAAGGTCAATAGCTAATGTCAGGATTATGAGTAATGAGGGTAAACACTGAAACATGTTAATTTTATACTGCTGTTTGTCAACAGCGCCTGAGGTAATCCAGATCATTAGCCTGCTGGAACATATGAAGCACAACCAAGACTAGCTGATTGCGAAGGTAAACTTCTTAAGCCTTGAATAGGTCAATAATTCATAATGACATTGATTTTGATTCATTATTATTTTTTAAAGAAAGAAACAGCCTACATGGCAGCTTTGTGTGATTAGAGTAAACATTGCTACATTTTCTTGTTACATTTCACCTGTTTGTGTCACGTGGAGGGGTCGCAGCTGGCTGCCGGGTTGTTCTTCCAATGCAAAAACGGCTCCGGACGACAGCTTGAAGGTGAGCTTGGATTTATTAAACATAAATCACTCACACTATCACAAACGCAAACAATAAACAAAAAAGGCAAGCGTGCCTAAAATACAAAAGAAGCTGCTAGTTAGCAGAAGCTAGGACATGGACTATGAAAACTTACTTGGTCAACAAGGGACATGAACCGGTGTGACAAAGACAATGAACGCAGAACGAGTGAACAGAAAGAAAGACTTAAATAACCCAGACATGATTAACAACAGGTGCGTGACTCAAAACGTGAAACAGGTGCGTGACATGACAGGTGAAAACTAATGGGTGACCATGGAAACCAAACAAAACAAAGTGCAACCAGGAACTAAAGAGAGTCCAAAAACCAAGCAAAACATGGCCAAACAAAAAAATGATTAACACATGACAGTTTGCTCTTTAAATACCACTTTTAATGTTTTTTATTTATTTCAATTGTATTTTTTAAAAATGTGCCCTGGGGCCGTTAAAAAATGACCTGCAGGCCGCAAATGGCCCCCGGGCCGCACTTTGGATACCCCTGGCCTACAAATATAATAAGAAAACAATGTCAACCTCCCAAAGTTGGGTTATGGATATTTATTTATGCCCCCCCAACCCCCCGCCGCCGTCATCCAACAGAGCCAAACAAGTACTCTGATCAAGGAACCAAATAACGATATTGTTTGAACATTTTGGATGTCTTGCACACCTATACCCTGATCACAAATTCATAGTTCACGCACCTTATTTTAACCACCTCCAGTAACTTTAAGTCATGTTTTTTTTTTCAAATGTAATC
Source organism: Entelurus aequoreus (assembly GCF_033978785.1). NCBI lineage: Eukaryota > Metazoa > Chordata > Actinopteri > Syngnathiformes > Syngnathidae > Entelurus > Entelurus aequoreus. The sequence goes on along the minus strand of NC_084733.1, from coordinate 48,655,343 downwards.
TCCTTAATACCTATCACATATTTTGTATTGTGTAAGCATACTTGGCTTTGGATGCTACATACCATAAACAAACGTATCTGTCTTGTAATCTTGTTTGATTACAGGTGCTGTGAGAAAAAATGTGTTGACAAGGTCAGCCACGGACGCTGAGGTTACCAAACACGCCATCAGGTGGTTCAACTTGGCGGGGGATCGGGCAACGAGGAGACGAGTCCCGCTTCCACCTCCTCAGGAGGAATAGAGATGTATATGTATAAATAAACAACCTTTTATTAGACTTCTTGTCATTCACCAGTTATTCATTTTCTGATATGTTAGCTGTGCATGGAGCAGCGTTTCCTTGAAGTTGTAGCCTAATAGATTAAATATGTATATTTACTTTTTATATATATATATTATATATTTACTTTATAGAGTGAATTGACCATTTTCTGTTTCTGCCTATTGACAATATTGTTAGTTTAAAAATACAAGGCAATGCATATGTAAGCCTATATTGCTGTAGTAGGGCCTAGTGAATTTTTTTGTTTCCTATTTTATCCTACAGCAAGAACAGAAGGGATTTTGAAAATAAGATAAAGGGGTCCAAAACGGCCAGATGAGCCAGGGTTTTTATGAGTCCGTTGCTGGCCCGCGGCGGGAGGTTAGGATTTGATCATGGGTGCGGAGTGGATACAGCGCGCCGCCACGGCGCACCCGCCGCAGAAATTAGGTTTTGATCACGGATGCGGAGCGGAAGCAGCGCGCCGCCACGGCGGATTCGCGACCCGCCTCCGTGGCGGATACGTTCCTGAGAGCAAGTGGACGCCGATACGGGTCCGTTTCGCGGTTCCGTTCCGGAAAGCGCGATACCTCCGCGGAGTGTTTTTGCTGTGTGGGTAGACCCTGAGGAACCGGCCCCATTCACAGAGGAGGAAGTACGGCGCCAGTTGAGCCGCTGCAAGCCAGGCAAGGCACCAGGGCCTGATGGCATTCCAACCAGGGTGATCAGGGACTGTGCCATAGAGCTCTCCCCTATCCTACACTCACTCTTCTGTCAATGCTACCGGACTGCAACAATACCTACACTGTGGAAAACTGCAACCATCATCCCAGTACCGAAGAAATCCAGACCCACAGAACTCAACCATTACCGCCCCATAGCCCTCACATCCATAATTATGAAGTGTCTGGAGAAACTGCTGCTCTACATCATCAATCAATCAATGTTTATTTATATAGCCCTAAATCACAAGTGTCTCAAAGGGCTGTACAAGCCACAACGACATCCTCGGTACAGAGCCCACATACGGGCAAGGAAAAACTCACCCCAGTGGGACGTCGGTGAATGACTATGAGAAACCTTGGAGAGGACCGCATATGTGGGTAACCCCCCCCCCCCTCTAGGGGAGACCGAAAGCAATGGATGTCGAGTGGGTCTGACATAACATTGTGAAAGTCCAGTCCACAGTGGATCCAACACATCAGCGGGAGTCCAGTCCACAGCGGGGCCAACAGGAAACCATCCCGAGCGGAGACGGGTCAGCAGCGCAGAGATGTCCCCAACCGATGCACAGGCTAGTGGTCCACCCGGGGTCCCGACTCTGGACAGCCAGCACTTCATCCATGGCCACCGGACCTATGCAACTCCCCCTCGCAAGGGACAGGGGAGAAGAGGAGAGAAGAAAAGAAACGGCAGATCAACTGGTCTAAAAAAGGGGGGTATATTTAAAGGCTAGATTATACAAATGAGTTTTAAGATGGGACTTAAATGCTTCTACTGAGGTAGCATCTCTAACTGTTACCGGGAGGGCATTCCAGAGTACTGGAGCCCGAATAGAAAACGCTCTATAGCCCGCAGACTTTTTTTTGGCTCTGGGAATCACTAATAAGCCGGAGTTCTTTGAACGCAGATTTCTTGTCAGGACATATGGTACAATACAATCGGCGAGATAGGCTGGAGCTAAACCGTGTAGTATTTTATACGTAAGTAGTAAAACCTTAAAGTCGCATCTTAAGTGCACAGGAAGCCAGTGCAGGTGAGCCAGTATAGGCGTAATATGATCAAACTTTCTTGTTTTTGTCAAAAGCCTTGCAGCCGCATTTTGTACCAACTGCAATCTTTTAATGCTAGACATAGGGAGACCCGAAAATAATACGTTACAGTAATCGAGACGAGAAGTAACGAACGCATGAATAATGATCTCAGCGTCGCTAGTGGACAAGATGGAACAAATTTTAGCGATATTACGGAGATGAAAGAAGGCCGTTTTAGTAACACTCTTAATGTGTGACTCAAACGAGAGAGTTGGGTCGAAGATAATACCCAGATTCTTTACCGAGTCGCCTTGTGTAATTGTTTGGTTGTCAAATGTTAAGGTGGTATTATTAAATAGATGTTGGTGTCTAGCAGGACCGATAATCAGCATTTCCGTTTTCTTAGCGTTGAGTTGCAAAAAGTTAGCGGACATCCATTGTTTAATTTCATTAAGACACGCCTCCAGCTGACTACAATCCGGCGTGTTGGTCAGCTTTAGGGGCATGTAGAGTTGAGTGTCATCAGCATAACAGTGAAAGCTAACACCGTACTTGCGTATGATGTCACCCAGCGGCAGCATGTAAATACTAAAGAGTGCAGGGCCAAGAACCGAACCCTGGGGAACTCCGCACGTTACCTTGACATAGTCCGAGGTCACATTGTTATGGGAGACGCACTGCATCCTGTCAGTAAGAATTGAGTTAAACCAAGACAAGGCTAAGTCTGACATACCAATACGTGTTTTGATACGCTCTAATAAAATATTATGATCGACGGTATCGAAAGCGGCGCTAAGATCAAGAAGCAGCAACATAGATGACGCATCAGAATCCATCGTTAGCAATAGATCATTTTTGCGAGGGCTGTCTCCGTAGAGTGATTTGCCCTGAAACCGGATTGAAAAGGTTCACAGAGATTGTTAGTCACTAAGTGTTCATTTAGCTGCTGTGCAACAATTTTTTCGAGAATTTTGGAAATAAACGGAAGGTGGGAGACCGGTCGGTAGTTTACCATGAGGTCAGGATCGAGGTTAGGTCTTTTGAGCAGAGGATGAATAACCGCTTTTTTGAATGCTAGGGGAACAGTGCCGGAGGAAAGTGATAAGTTTATAATATTTAACACTGATGGACCTAATAATACAAACAGTTCCTTGATAAGTTTCCCAGGAAGTGGGTCAAGTAAACATGTTGTTTGTTTTATCCCACTTACACGCTGTAATAATTCCTCTAATGTTATTTCATCAAAAATAGAGAGACTATTTTGGAGGGCAGTGTCCGTCGTATATACAGTCGTATTTGTGTTAATAGAACCCAGTTGTAGCTGGGATGCGTTGTCTTTAATCTCCTTTCTAATGAGTTCAATTTTCTTATTAAAGAAATTCATAAAATCATCTGCCGAGTGGGTGGAGCTACTGGGAGGAGTCCCTTGTTGGGTTAGCGATGCTACTGTACTAAACAGAAATTTAGGATCGTTTTTGTTGAGGCGGATGAGATTTGAGTAGTATTTAGCTTTAGCTAAGGTAAGCATGCGTTTATAAGTTATTAAACTATCACTCCATGCTTGATGGAAAACCTCAAGTTTAGTCGCGCGCCATTTGCGTTCCAGTTTTCTACATGATAATTTATGAGCTCTAATTTCTTCTGTAAACCATGGGGTGCGCCTTTTAGGGGCCCTTTTTTGCTTTAGCGGTGCTATACTATCAATAATTTCGCGCAAGGCATCGTCAAAGTTGTTAGTGAGGTTATCAATAGAGCCGACATAATTTGGGAATGGTGCCATTACCGAAGGCAGTAGGTCAGCAAGAGTCATCGTTGTGGCAGCATTAATGTTGCGGCCGCTATAGCAGTTATTATTATTATTAGGTTGTTGACAATGAGTCAAAACTTCAAATTTTATAAGGTAATGATCGGACATTACTTTAGTATATGGAAGTATCATAACTTTGGAGGTGGTGACACCCCTGACAAGCACTAGATCTATTGTATTACCGTTGCGATGCGTGGGTTCATGTATTATTTGTGTAAGACCACAGCTATCAGTTATGGTTTGGAGCGCCACGCACTGAGGGTCCGATGGGGTATTCATATGGATATTAAAGTCCCCCATTATGATTATATTGTCGGCGTGCGTCACTAGATCAGCAACGAACTCTGAGAATTCACTGATAAAGTCCGAATAGGGCCCAGGGGGGCGGTAGATAACAGCCAGGTCGAGAGGTAGCGGTGTGACAGACCTCATAGTAAGCACCTCAAACGATTTATATTTATTATTTAGGTTAGGGGTAAGGTTGAAATTTTCATTGTGTATTAGTGCGACACCCCCTCCCCTTTTAAGAGGACGGGCAATATGCGCATTCGTATAGTTAGGAGGAGATGCCTCATTGAGCGCAAAAAATTCGTCTGGTTTGAGCCAGGTTTCGCTAAGACCAATGACGTTAAGATTGTTGTCTCTAATGACCTCATTAACTAATAACGCCTTGGGAGACAATGATCTTATGTTTAAAAAGCCCATATTATAGGTATTGGGCTGTTTTGACGAGTTTTTGTTAAGATTATCCGTAGTGGCAATATTAACAATGTTGCGTTTATTATGGGTAGTGCACTTTAAATACTTTCGACCATATCTAGGAATTGATATGACGTTAATTTTCCGATTGTTTGCTTGGTGCTGCAATAGACTGGACATATCATAATTTGCCACCTCAGTAGAATGCATGTCCACCTCTGACACAGACACAACAGAAAAAACATTATGTGAATTGTGTATTATTCTAAGAGAATTGCTATGCGTACATGGATTATCCAGCCTGGCGCTGGCTAGTTCTAGCTTAATTGACTCCTCACCCGGACTAACAGACATTGTAATTGCCTGTGACCGGGCTTGCTCTAGTGTAGTCAGTCAAGTGAGACTTAAATAGTAGTCTATGTTTCTAGACAGGATGATGGCGCCTTCCTGGTTAGGGTGAAGGCCGTCTCTCATCAGCAAGCCTGGTTTGCCCCAGAAAGAGGGCCAGTTATCAATAAACGTTAGTCCCTGTTGCCTACAGTGGCTAGCCAGCCACTTGTTAAGCGAGACTAATCTGCTATATCTCTCATCATTGCCTCTCGCAGGCAGGGGGCCAGAGACAATTACTCGATGCCTGGACATCTTTCTGGCGAGATCACAAGTCCTGGCTATGTTTCTCTTTGTAATCTCTGACTGTCTCATTCTAGTGTCATTGGAGCCAACGTGTACAACTATATTCGCATAATTAGTGGTGCGATTAGCCTGTCGTACGTGTTTACTAGGCCTGTTGCGAGTTAGCTCCCTAAGATTAGCTTCAATGTCAGGTGCTCTGGCCCCGGGGATACACTTTACTGTGGCTGGTTTGCTAAGCTTTATGTTTCGGGTGATGGAGTCCCCTATGACTAAGGTGTGGTGCCCGGTAGACTGGGGTGTAGGACTAGCTAAGGAGCTAAATATATTATGCGTCTCAACCGGTACACCGTAGCTTGTAGGCCGCTTAGGACTGCTACAAGCTGGGCTAGTTAGCTCGCTACAGCTAACGCTAGCAGATGTGTCCGCAACATCTAAAGTTACGACATTACTCTGCTCTAACTGGCGGACACGGCCCTCTAGCAGAGCCAACCTCTCCGTGAGTATGGTGCAAGACGCGCAGGAAGCCATTACTCACAGTGTTTTCTGTCACCGAGTGAAGTTCCTGCTGTCCTCAGGGAAGTGGTCGCGGTCTGCGGGAGTAGCTTCCTACTTACCTTCTGACCGGCGCTGCCTTTCTCCGCGCTAGCTTAGCAGCTAGCTAGCTGAGGAAAGGATGGTGGGACAGAGATCGGGTGATTTGCTAGTTAAATAGTACCACTAAATATGTTTGAGAAGTGATAAAGAAAGCTGTAGAACAATTAAAAGCACACAGATAGAGCGATACTTAGCCTTTTTCGCAACAGCGAACAGACGGCGAGCAGTCACGCACGGTGAACCGGAACCGTCACTTGTCGCTGTGCACCTACATCATCCTTCCAGTTGTCACCCCACACCTGGACCCCCTCCAATTTGCCTACAGGGCCAGGAGGGGCACAGAGGATGCTGTAGCCTGCCTGCTGCATCTCCTTTTCCAGCATCTGGACTCCCCAGGCAACTTTGCCAGGATCCTCTTTGTGGACTTCAGCTCCGCCTTCAACTCGCTAGAGAAGCATCTACTGATCCGGAAACTACACCATCTCAACATCCCCCCTCAGCTGATCCACCTCACCCACAACTTCCTCACCGACCGACTGCAAGCAGTAAGGGTGGGCTCAAGCCCATCCCCGACCATCAACACCGGGGTCCCACAGGGATGTGTGTTGAGCCCTTTCCTGTACACACTCTACACCAGGGGTGGGCAATTAATTTTTACCGGGGGCCGCATGAGCAACCTGAGCACTGCTGGAGGGCCACATCGACAATATTTCAATTAAATTTTGCTCAATATTATTTTTGATATATACCGTAAAATAATTAATAATAATAATAATAATTAATAATAATAGTAATACTTCAACATAGTGTGTGTAACAGCATTCCATGACTAATATAAATAAATTAACATTAATAATAAATTACAGTAGAATAAGCACACGTATGACTGAGGAGTCATAGTGTAACTTTGTGTGGTGTTTGAGTTGTCCGACTTTTTGTGTGGCCATAAACGCACCAGTGGTTTAGTGGTATGCGTGTTGGTGACAGATGACAAGTTGGTTTTGGCCTGGTTTGTACGGCAGAAAATGACTAGTTTTTCGAGATAGAAGTGTTTTACTCATGTTTTTGGTGTGGTTATGTCCGAATATAAACAGTTTTGCTCAATAAAGTGATCGATATAATTCCTGTCCTCGAAGCATCTCGATAGACGTTACAATAATTGAACGGTGTTCAATTGAACGGTGTTGACGAAAACCTTTAGGGCCACTTGTTGTCACTGTCACTCAAAGTTGCATTGCAAAATTACATAGAATAAATATGTTTATTTTGTTTAGAATTCAGATGGGATTTGATTTGGTGCGCGGCATATATTTGCTGTGTGTGTGCAGCGGACGCTTGAGCAGTGCGCAATTGCGCAGGCGCGCACCTTAGAGGGAACGTTGCTTGGCAGTCCATGTCTTGTTGAAAACATGCCATTCGTCATCAACTTTTCTCTTTTTAGCGTCTCGGGTGTAAACTGTGCATCACTTGTCGCTGCATGTGCACCTTCACTCGCAGGTTACACACGGACATACGCCCATAAATAATACTTTTCAAAATAAAAGCAGCACAGTTGTATTGCGCGCACGACATAGATGTTTTTTCAACTTTATTTTGTAATTTGTGATTGCAGCTGTTCACATTCACTCACAATCACGCACACGCATACGTCCACACGGAAGTAATACAAATAACGATTTTCAAAACAAAATCAGCACCGTTGTATTGCACACTCGACATAGATACTTTTTAAAATGTATTTTGTAATTTATAATTGGCCTCACGCGGGCCGGGCAGGGACGCACAAAGGGCCGGATGCGGCCCACGGGCCGCAGAATGCCCAGGTCTGCTCTACACCAATGACTGCCGTAACATCTCACCCACCACAACATACTTAAAATACTCAGATGACACAGCCATTCTTGCACTCCTCTCCAACAGTCAATCCATCCTGGACTATCATAACACAGTCAAACATTTCACAGAGTCATGCACAGCCAGTTATCTGGAAATCAATGTAAATAAAACAGAAGAAATATGGTTCAACCCCCCCTCACCTCAGCACCCCATCATCATAAACACACAAACAGTTAAAACAGTTGACACTTTTAAATACCTGGGCGTAACCTTAGACAATAAACTCACCTTTGACCAGCACACCACAGACATTCAAAAAAGAAGTCAACAAAGACTGTCAACCATACGTAAACTTAAAGGACTATACGTTGCACCTCACCTGATGTTATTACTTTACCAGAGCATTGTTCAACCCATCCTTATGTACTGTTCCACATGTTTTTTCACTATGCTTTCTGTAACCAACCGGACCAAACTCACACGAATTACAAACATAGCAGCTAAAATCATCGGCCTACCCACACCCAACATTTCAGATACAAACCACAGGTCCATCATTCGACTGGCAAACACGATAGTCCAGGATATCAGTCACCCACTACACCAATACATCACCTCACTACCATCAGGGCGCACGTACAGAACCATAAAATTCTGGAGGGCCCGCCTCGGGAAAAGCCTTATCCCTGCAGCTATAGCCGCCCTAAACAGCAGGCCTGACCGACCTGTCTGACAAGCCTGTAAATGCGTTGGTCATGTATGATGTCTTTTTTTTTGGGGGGGTATTTTTGTTCGTGATGTGTAATGTCTATTGTTTAAATGTACGGCAGTGAAAATTAATTTTCCCAACGGGGACCAATAAATCTAAATCTAAATCTACATCTGTAAATTTCCTTCCCTTGACCACTACTGGGACATGGGACTATGTTTGCCATTGGTCGCAGATGTCATGTCACAAAATCGTTTTCGGCTGCTGCAGCGTTACATCCACTTCAATGACAACCAGAAAGTGGCATGGAAACCAGATCGTTTCTACAAGATCCGCCCACTATTTGACATGTTGCGTAAGCAGTGCGTCAAAATCCCATCTTCTGTTAAGCAGTCAGTGGATGAAGTGATGGTTCCGTACAAGGGCACTTCATTTGGAACAAACCTCATCGATTTGGCTTCAAGATCTACAGTCGGGCCAGTAGCTGTGGGATCATCCATGACATGCTCCTCTACCAAGGAGCCTCCACATTCTTCAATGTTGCTCTTAGTGAGGAAGAACAGGGTCTACTGCTGGGAGCTAAAGTGGTTAGGACCCTCTGCAAGACCCTCCCTCAGCCAAGGCTGTCTGTTGTCTGCTGTGACAACTTTTTCACCAGTTACAGCTTGCTCCAGGATCTGGAATCAAGTCTTGGCTTGCGATGCACCGGCACAGTTCGTGAAAACCGCAACGGTGGAGCTCCGTTGATGGACGACAAGTTGCTGACGAAGAAAGGTTGCGGTGCATTTGACAACAGATCTTCAGAAGGAATTGTCGCAGTCAAGTGGAACGACAATAAGCGTGTGACCCTGCTTAGCAACGCAGTGGCAGTTAAACCGACAACCACTGTGAAGCGATGGAACAAGGAGGCCAAAGTGCAGCTGGACGTCCCATGTCCAGCTGTGATTTCATCCTACAACAAGCACATGGGTGGTGTTGACGATTCAGACATGCTCGTACACCTCTACAAGACCCCCGCCAAGTCAAAAAGGTGGTACTGGCCACTCTTTGGCTATATCCTCGACCTCTCCATCTGAAACGCCTGGCTGGTGTACAAAAGAGACTGTAGTTTGCTGAAAGAGAAGCCAGCTAAACTGAAGGATTTCCGTACCCAGGTTGCGCATTGTTTGCTCCTGGTTGGACGACCTTCCCTTTCCCCAGCACCACTGAAGAGAAAAAGTCTCAATGCTGTTGTTCGCCCACAGATGGATGTCCGTTATGACAACATGGGCCATCTCCCACGCTACTCTGAGGCAAGGGGTCAGTGTGATTACTGTGGAAAGGGTCAGAGCAGGTGGAAGTGTAAGAAATGCAAGGTCTCCCTTTGCATGACGGCCAACAAGCCCTGCTTTGAAGCGTACCATGAGAAGGCCTGATGTTGCGCACCGAGGGGATGAAGAAATTATGGACACACATTGGTGCGCCAAACCGAATGACTTTCTCTGGACGAGAATAGCTCTCCAGCACCTTCTAGTATAGGAGCGGAAAGAACACCCTCATTTTAGTTGAGGAGCCGGGAATCTATGACACAGTGTTTATATATTTAATGACACATTTATTTTCCTCTTTATTGTGGCTGAACAATTGATCATGCTTGATGTGAAAATTTGTTTTGCAATTGCCAATAAATGGTCAAAAAACAAGATGCTACATGACTCTGATTTTTTTTAACCCGAAACACAGTTTGCCTAAGTCTTGCCAGTGATGCCGTTTGGCACAGTGTTCAATATGCCTTAAGACAGCCAGTGATGCCGTTTGACACAGTGTTTTAAAATTTACAAGTTGGGGTATTTTTTTTTTTTTAAATCAACTTTTTTTTTTTTCTTTTTTGTGTCCCTACTTACCAAGAAAGGCTAAAACAATTTTTTTTCGATGAGAATTCTTGGTGCGGCAGTCAAAGTAGTACTAATACTAATAATCTAGTAGTAATCTGCACTATGCGCCTAAAAAAGGGTTAAATGTGTCTTTATTACGTTTTCCTAAATAAATGAAATGTTTCACAACCCATACACTTTGTTATAATGACTCTTTAAACAACATTTATTTATACTTGTGTTTATTTGGTTGTTTGTTTTGTCGTTATCTTGCAGTCGTGACAAAAATATTCAACGATTGTGACATTTGAAGTAAAAAGTATCAATCTGGTATCGGCTATCAGAATTGCCCACCATTTCAATCGGAGGCTGGCAAATAGCAAGCCAACTTCATCTGATTGCATTTTATTTTTTAAACTATTAATGCACGGAATTGAAATCCACCAAAAATACTTTTATCACTGAAACAAAACTGCCGAAAAAAACATTTGGCAATGATATCGGCAAGAAACACGCGCTTCTATGGAGTGGAGGAAACATGCCTGCGGTGTGGATGAATTTAGGGCCCTATTATTTCCACGTTAGTAGAAACGTGGACATAATCCCGGAATTGGCCAATAATAACGGAATCTACTATTATTATCTACTATTGAGCCGAAATTGACGTACAGTAATGTGCATTAAGTTTTTGTTTACGTAGACCTGTGCACTTCCTTCACAAACTGCTGCCTCCATATATGAACTTTTGACTTCTCTCCACACTCAAAAAAATGACTCCTTGGATGAACTAAATTAAAATGAGGGCAGGATTTCCATCCAACAAATATATGTTGGCCCAACTCAAAATTAGTACATTCTCGGAATACAATAAAAATTAGTTAGTCCAACTAATTTTTAGCAAATAAAGCCAAAATGAAATTTTTGCAATAACCAGGGGCGTCACTAGCTTTTAAGGACGGGGGGCTTAGCCCCCAGGAGATGCACAGGATGCGAGCGAACGTAGTGCAAGAGCACAAAACTTCACAAACGGCTAACAAAGACTTAGAAATTATTCATTGTTATTATTATTATTTCAGTCGGTTTATTTTCAATCTGTGTTCAGTACAACAACAAACATGGGTTTGCACAGTGACATTTTGTTTACAGCATCAACAAGAAACAATTACTTGCACTATACTTCAAGATACCAACAGACCAAGCGTTTTGCGGCTTCAGATGTCGCAGAGGCAAAAACTCGGACATGGGAAGAGTTCGGGGAAGCCATGGAAAACGACTTCCGTACGGCTTCGAAGCGATTCTGGACCACCATCCGCCGCCTCAGGAAGGTGAAGCAGTGCACTGTCAACACCGTGTATGGTGCGGATGGTGTTCTGCTGACCTCGACTGCGGATGTTGTGGATCGGTGGAGGGAATACTTCGAAGACCTCCTCAATCCCACCAACACGTCTTCCTATGAGGAAGCAGTGCCTTGGGAATCTGTGGTGGGCTCTCCCATTTCTGGGGCTGAGGTTGCTGAGGTAGTTAAAAAGCTCCTCGGTGGCAAGGCCCCGGGGGTGGATGAGACCCGCTCGGAGTTCCTTAAGGCTCTGGATGCTGTGGGGCTGTCTTGGTTGACAAGACTCTGCAGCATCGCGTGGACATCGGGGGCGGTACCTCTGGATTGGCAGACCGGGGTGGTGGTTCCTCTCTTTAAGAAGGGAAACCGGAGGGTGTGTTCCAACTATCGTGGGATCACACTCCTCAGCCTTCCCGGTAAGGTATATTCAGGTGTACTGGAGAGGAGGCTACGCCGGATAGTCGAACCTCGGATTCAGGAGAAACAGTGTGGTTTTCACCCTGGTCGTGGAACTGTGGACCAGCTCTGTACTCTCGGCAGGGTCCTTGAGGGTGCATGGGAGTTTGCCCAAACAGTCTACATGTGCTATGTGGACTTGGAAAAGGCATTCGACCGTGTCCCTCGGGAAGTCCTGTGGAGAGTGCTCAGAGAGTATGTGGTATCGGACTGTCTGGTTGTGGCGGTCCGCTCCCTGTACGATCAGTGTCAGAGCTTGGTCCGCATTGCCGGCAGTAAGTCGGACACGTTTCCATTGAGGGTTGGACTCCGCCAAAGCTGCCCTTTGTCACCGATTCTGTTCATAACTTTATGGACAGAATTTCTAGGCGCAGTCAAGGCGTTGAGGGGATCCGGTTTGGTGGCTGCAGGATTAGGTCTCTGCTTTTTGCAGATGATGTGGTCCTGATGGCTTCATCTGGCCAGGATCTTCAGCTCTCACTGGATCGGTTCGCAGCCGAGTGTGAAGCGACTGGGATGAGAATCAGCACCTCCAAGTCAGAGTCCATGGTTCTCGCCCGGAAAAGGGTGGAATGCCATCTCCGGATTGGGGAGGAGACCTGCCCCAAGTGGAGGAGTTCAAGTACCTAGGAGTTCACGAGTGAGGGAAGAGTGGATCGTGAGATCGACAGGCGGATCGGTGCGGCGTCTTCAGTAATGCGGACGCTGTATCGATCCGTTGTGATGAAGAAGGAGCTGAGTCGGAAGGCAAAGCTATCAATTTACCGGTCGATCTACGTTCCCATCCTCACCTATGGTCATGAGCTTTGGGTTATGACCGAAAGGACAGGATCACGGGTACAAGCGGCCGAAATGAGTTTCCTCCGCCGGGTGGTGGGGTTCTCCCTTAAGGATAGGGTGAGAAGCTCTGCCATCCGGGGGGAGCTCAAATTAAAGCCGCTGCTCCTCCACATAGAGAGGAGCCAGATGAGGTGGTTCGGGCATCTGGTCAGAATGCCACCCGAACGCCTCCCTAGGGTGGTGTTTAGGGCACATCCAACTGGTAGGAGGCCACGGGGAATACCCAGGACACGTTGGGAAGACTATGTCTCCCAGCTGGCCTGGGAACGCCTCGGGATCCCCCGGGAGGAGCTGGACGATGTGGCTGGGGAGGGGAAAGTCTGGGCTTCCCTGCTTAGGCTGCTGCCCTCGCGACCCGACCTCGGATAAGCGGAAGAAGATGGATGGTGGATGGATATACTTCAAGATACCCTGAAACACAATGAAAGTCATGGCATTAGCCTCTATGTTATTAATTCACAACATAGAGGCGAATGCCACGACTTTCGCTCACAATACAATAATTGTTTGTTCCCAAATATTTTGAAGTTGCACAGATTACATTTTGGGCACATATGTGACTAAAATGGTTGTAAATTTAAGCCCTGGAAATGTTACTTAATTACTTGAATTAAAGTAATATCTAGATCGGGATAATCTGGCTTATATATAATATATTTATATATATATATGTATATTATGGCAAGCCGTTAAGGAAATTAAATATATATGGAAGTCTGAATAGAAATGAGAAACGTTTATATATACTGTAAATAAGAAAGATCTGCTGATCTGAAAAAGAGCCAAAGCTGTCAAAGAGCTGACGGACCATCTTCAAAGTGCAATGCTGAAACAAATAATGCAAACAATAAAATGTAACTTCCAGGGATTGAGATTAACGTAGTCCCGTCGTCCAGGGGACGGTAAATTAAATGCACGGGACGAAATGAAATGCTCCCCGGGACGATGGCTTTCAACCATTTTTTTTCTTTTTCTTTTTATGTATTTATTCATTTTACATTTTATATTAAATGTCTTGGTTTTTCCTCCCTCTGAAAATCCTATGAAATGTTTAACAAGCCATCCTACAATAATACAACATCTTATAATGTAACAATACAATAAAACAAATATATTTAATGATGTTTTTTTCATTATTTTAACAATAGGCTAATGTATATTACTTTATATAGATTCTATAAGAAACACAAAACTTAAAAACTAAATTATTTACAATTGCAGACACAAGGTTTCGTGCAGCTTCACTCATTGTAAAGGAAGACGGATGTTATGATCCGCTGCCCGGATCATATTTCTGTTTATGTTTTCTAGTCATTTGTGTTTTTCTGCTAGTCTTGGACTCCTTCTTAGTATCTGTTTAAGCTCTGAGTTTGGTTACCATAGTAACTAATTACGTTCACCTGCCGCTGGGGTTCCCGACACGCACCTGTTGGTCATCATTGACATTATTATTTAAAGCCTGCCTTCTCAGTCAGTCGTTCTGGCTTCTTTGTTTTGCATCCCGCGACTGCCATGTAGGTTTGTTCTAGTTTCCTAGCTCCTGCTAGTAGTCACAATCTGTGCTAAGTGTTAGCCTTAGCTTCCGGTGCGCTCGGCACCTCGTCCTGTCGGTTTGTTTTCTGTTTTGTACCAGTTTTGTGTTATTTGATAATTAAATCATGTCGTTACCTGCAAGTCCTGTCCGGTTTTCGTCCTTTGCATCTTGGGAGAACAAAAATCCTGCAGCACCATGCGTCCCGAACGTGACCGAAAAGAAGCCAGCAAGTCGTTCTCCCGCATTGGACAGCACAAAGTCTTCGCCTCGCCGTCAAGACGCGTCGCTCCCGAAGACTCCTCCTCCGGACAGCAGCACGCCAAAAGCAGCCCAGTCTTCCCATCTGATGTTTGTTAAACCCATTCATGTTGGTACCAAACAATTTTCCAACTGGGCTGGGAGCTAGAGGGAGACCCGCGCTGTTGACAGTACGCTGCTTACTTGCGATGACGTCATCCCGCCCACTAGTGATGACGTCATAGACCAAGATTTGTTTTTAGATTCTGTTTACTCCCTTTGTCAGCCACCCTCTAAAGATTTTTGTTCTAGAATTAATCCTTATGAGAAGATTTTTTCTAAATTTAGATTTTTTCAGTCCCAGCCTTCTGTTCTTCTGGCCCCGCCCCCCGTGACTATTGCTCCCACCCAGTCTAAAGTGTGGGGGGGGGGGGGGGTGAATAGACTTTTTGGACAATCGAGAGGGGAGGAGTCTACCCCCCTCCTGACCTCCCTCCACCCGCCCCTAAAGAAGATTCCAGAACACAGGGAGCGCGTCTGGTATCCGCTTCTTGAGGGGGGGGCTAGTGCTGGGAGCTGTGCTACGGAGGTAGCACAGCTGCGCCCTGCCAAGCCGCAACCCCCAGCCAGACAACAGGAGGAACGTTTTGGCGTTCTTAGGGCTGGCATCAACGCCATGGTGGAACGCCAAGACGCCCGCCTTGAGGCTTTGGAGAGACAGCTGGGAAGTATTCTCACCGCGCTGCAGGTGATGATTCCCCCTGCGGCCGACCCAGCAGTCCAGCTGAGACATCCTCTGCCCACGGCGACAGACGAGCCGCCTGCTCCGCCCACGCCGACAGACGAGCCGCCTGCTCCGCCTCTGGTTTACGCACCAGCACCTGACCCCAGACTGGTTCACGCACCAGCACCTGACCCCAGACTGGTTATATATATATATATATATATATATATATATATATATATATATATATATATATATATATATATATATATATATATATATATATATATATATATATATATATATATATATGTATATACATATATATATATATATATATATATATATATATATATATATATATATATATATATACATATTAAGTCTTTCATACATACATACATATATACATACATCTTTCATATATATATATATATATATATATATATATATATATATATATATATATATATATATATATATATATATATATATATGAAAGACTTAAAGGTATACTAGAGGATGTTGTGGATCATGTTGACTATTGGTCCTCCAAATTGTCAATCATTCTGGTGATGTTACGTAAAGACATATATATATATATATATATATATATATATATATATATATATATATATATATATATATATATATATATAAAATAAAACAAATGGCTTATCGATAAGCCATTTTTTATTTATTTATTTATTACAACGCCAAAATAGGCCTAACAACGCCAATGGTTGTAATTCTGTAGCACTTTGAGATTTGGAATCAAATGTAAAGTAGATTATAAATACAATCTATTATATAAATAATATATATATATATATATATATATATATATATATATATATATATATATATATATATATATATATATATATATATATATGTCCTTACGTATCATCACCAGAATGATTGACAATTAGGAGGACCAATAGTCAACATGATCCACCCATAAATAAATAAAACAAATGGCTTATTGATAAGTCATTTTCAAAAAAAAATTGGTTTTAATATTTATTTATATGTAACATTATTCTCCTACTCACCTTTCCAGTAGAGGCCTCTCCCCTCTCACTTTCTGTGCTCCTCTGCCCTGACTCCTACAGGTCAATAGGGGTTGTGGAGTTATTATTATTATTATCTACTGATGATAGTCATACGTGAATGAGCTCAGCTCTTGTTCTCCTCCATATGTAAAGTGAGAAACACAGCTGATGCTCCAGAAGGAAGTAACCCCAAAGATAGCAAATGGTAAAAAAGACTGCACATTTAACTTTATAGATAACCAGGACCTTCATGATGCATTTCAGGCTAACTAGCTAACTAAGTAGCAGCATTATTTTAGAACGGGAATGTAACTTTTTGTCAAACACAGACCTGGTGTAAAGTGGAGCTAATACATTTTACTACAATCAGTGATGAATACTTACTTTCTTGAAAAAGTTTCTTATGTCCATTTTGCATCCGTTCACATTCTTGTTTTGCAGTGCTGTGTGCTAATGTGCTTCATACACCTGCAGGACCGCAAGCAAGGTCGCAGAGAAAATGCGGACTGGATTTTGAGTGATGTGGGCATTTTCTATATGAACAAGTCCAAGGACCGCAAGCAAGGTCGCAGAGAAAATGCGGACTGGATTTTGAGTGATGTGGGCATTTTCTATAAGAACAAGTGGAATGGATTGGATACCAATGCCGTAAAGGGGCTCTCTACCTTACGCTATGAAGTGAGGGGAAACTGAGTGAATAATGACAGATTATATGATTATTTATTTAAACTCATATTCGGGCCACTTTATATTGAATATGTCGGCATGTATTTGTAAAAAAAATAAAATAAATAAATAATAACACCAAATTATTTAGGGGGGCTTAAGAATATTTTAAGGGGGCTTGAGCCCCCCTAAAATAGGCCTAACAATGCCAATGGCAATAACTAAGTGAAATTGATTTACATTTGTCAGACTAATTTTTAACAAATACAGCTAAAATGAAATTATTTTGGTTACTAAGCGAAATTGATTTATATGTGCCCAACTCAAAATTTATTGGAAATTAAGAAAGCTAAAAATCACCCTTGATCCCATAAAAACACATCAGACAAAACCTGGTTGGTATTTTTAATGTAAAATAATCCTTAATTCAACAATTTTGAATATAACACCAAAGGATGTCAAAATTACTTGCAAACACAAACCAAAATGTTATAAGTCAATTTTACATAAAGACCAAGATGTCAGATTTGCGTACCAACACAGACCAAGAAGTCTGTTTAGTTTTATATTAACAAAGATGTCAAATTGATGCAGTACTTGGTATCAATGTAGCTTGTGACTTTTACATCATCTCAATGTTACCCACACCAAGAACACAGACCACACCAAGTATTAATATGGACATGTTACAGAAGATCCTCCAACATCAACAAAAAGAACTGGACATGTGTGAGTATCAAGAGCACACCACAACAGAGACTGATATGGACATAGACCCTGATAATATTTTTTTCTCTGCGATTGTTAAAAACTGTAATTAGTTTACCCGTGAACAATATAAAAACAGTGTAAAATCAGAAGATAGTCTATCTATAATACATTTCAATAGTCGAAGCATGTACACAAACTTTGAGGCTATCAAGGATTACTTGAAATAATTTAGTCATCCATTTACCATTGTTGCAATCACTGAAACCTGGTTCAACAGTGATAAAGGTATTGATTTTAGTCTGAATGACTATGAATTAACATACATAAACAGAATAAATAAAATAGGAGGAGGGGTCGCATTGTACATTCATAAATCTGTTACATTTAAAGTTTTAACAAACATGACCATAGCAGTCGATGGATTATTTGAATGTTTAGCAGTGGAAATCCTAAATGACAAAAAGACAAATATCTTCATGAGCTGTGTATACCGGGCACCTGGTTCAAGCATAGAAACTTTCAATGAGTGGATGGGTAAACTATTTTCCTCTGTGAACCAAAAAACCATATTTATCTGTGGTGATTTTAACATTGATTTGTTAAATTTAACCAAGCAAAAACATGTTGATGACTTCATTGACACTATGTACAGCCTGTCTCTATATCCAACCATAACCAAACCAAGCAGAATAACAACACATAGTGCCACAATCATTGACAACATTTTTACAAACATTATGGGAAATCAAGTCACCAGTGGCCTATTTATATGTGATATCACTGACCATTTACCTGTTTTTACTTTATATGACTGTCATCTCAAGAAAACCAAAGACACTATGGCAAAAATCTCTAAACGAATAACAACTGAGGAAACAATCTGTGCCCTAAACAATAGTTTAGCAGTTCAGGATTGGACTTCAGTATACAAAGAACCTAATGTGGACAGTGCTTATTGTAATTTTTTAGACATCTTTACTTCCCTGCATAATAAACATTGCCCCGTAAAAGAATATTTTATAAAAGGAAAAAATAAAAATAGCCCTTGGATCACAAAAGTGATAATTAATGCCTGTAAAAAGAAAAACAATCTCTACAAACTTTTCATCAAAATAAAAACAAAAGAAGTCGAACAACGATACAAGAAGTACAAAAATAAATTAACTGATAGTATAAGAACAAGCAAACGGTTATATTATCAAAAAAAACTATATGAAAACAAAAATAATATAAAAGGAACTTGGGATGTTTTGAATAGTCTAATAAAACAAGGATATTCCAAGTTGACATATCCTGATTACTTTATTGATGAAAACGGTGAAGATTAGAATATGAGTAATGTAGTAAACAAGTTCAATAGTTTTTTTGTATATATTGGTCCTAAATTGGCTGTTGATATCCCAGACAATGGAGTTACAAAATCAACTATTGAACAGAATTCTTCGTCATTCTTCCTCTCAGCTACAAATGAGCTGGAAGTGACAAACATTGTGCGGAAGTGTAAAAGTAAGTGCTCCACTGACTGCCATGATATCAACATGATATTGGTTCAAAAGGTTATCCTGAATATTGTAAAACCATTAACTTATATATGTAATTTATCATTCCAGACTGGCTGCTTTCCAAGTCAAATGAAAATCGCTAAAGTAACTCCGCTCTTCAAAAGTGACAGCAAACACGCTTTCACCAATTACAGACCAATCTCTCTTTTGCCTCAGTTCTCAAAAATCTTAGAGAAACTATTTAACTCTCGACTTGAATCTTTTCTTGAGAAGCATCATATAATCAATGACGGTCAGTATGGCTTTAGGTCCAAAAGAACAACTTCAATGGCAATAACTGAAGCTATTGAGGAAATTACTAATGCACTGGAGCATAAAAGATATGCAGTTGGTATTTTTATTGACCTAAAGAAAGCATTTGATACCATTAATCATTCAATTCTACTAGATAAAATGGGAAGATATGGAATTAGGGGGTTGGCTGGTGACTGGTAAAAAAGTTATTTAACAGGGAGGGTACAGTTTGTTAAAATGGGTACATTTTTATCTGATACTCTTGGCATTGCTTGTGGTGTCCCCCAAGGGTCCGTGTTGGGGCCAAAACTGTTTAATGTATATATTAATGATATGTTTAATACATCCAAAATACTGAAATTTATACCTTTTGCAGACGACACAAATTTATTCTACAGTAGTGATGACTATAATGAGCTCATAAATACAGTAAACACAGAACTAAACATAGTAAAAAAAAATGGATGGACACAAATAAATTATCTTTGAATATAAATAAAACTAAGATAGTAATGTTTGGAAATCGCAACATAACGTCTGAACAGAAAATAAGTATTGATGGTACCCAAATTGAAATCGTAAATGAGAATACATTTTTGGGAGTAATAATTGATAGTAAACTATCATGGAAACCTCATGTCAGACACATTAAAACAAAAATCTCCAAAAGCCTCTCAATTATAAACAAAGCAAAACTATACCTCAATGAAAATGCACTCCGTACTCTATACTGCACCTTGGTACTGCCATACCTTACATACTGTGTTGAAGTATGGGGGAATACTTACCAAAACACAATTCATCCTCTGATCATATTACAGAAAAGAGCAGTGCGGATCATTCACAATGTTGGTTATTTAGAACATACTCATAATCTGTTTATGCAATCAAAGTTGGTCAAATTTGATGACCTTGTTAAATATAATACATTAATAATCTTATATAAAGCTTTTAACAAATTATTGCCACCTAATCTACAACGTTTTTTTATAAGACGAGTGCAAGCTCATAACTTGAGAGGCTTTGGATATTTCTTATTGCCGAGAGCTCAAACCACTCGTAAACGTTTTTGTGTGTCTGTATGCGGAGTAAAACTATGGAACCAACTGGACTTACAACACAAGCAATGCCAAACTATTAATCGATTTAAACTATTATACAAACATGGGGTCTGGTTCAAATATAGAGATGAGGGTCTTTAAGTTGACCTGCTGCTATACTCTGTCTCAAAGTGTTAACATGTGCTCAATGTTTCCTTACCATTATTGCTATGTTGTCTATTACCATTATTGCTATGATGTCCATTACCATTGTTGGTATATTTATTATTCCTACATTGTTGATACAAATGATTGTTACAGTGTAATAATTATTGTTACCTGTGGTAATGCCACTATGATACAACATCTGTATTATAATCCTTGAACAAAGTGAGAGTGAAACTCATGTGAATAATCACTGAATGGAGAACTGGGGGTGGGATTAAATAAGTTATCTTCTTCCCACTTCCTTTCAGGCAAAACTGGACAATAATGCACTATATTAATTTATATTATTATGTTTTGTCAACTTGTACGTCTTTGTCATTGCCTGAAATAAATAAATAAATGAAAATGAATGAAATGAAATGTACTTGATACAAAGCACAGAGAACTCAGTCTTAGTTATAAAACACCAAGAAACAGTTTTACCTTTTCTTTAATAACTCGAGGCAAACTTTTCGAGAAATGGTTCTCCAAAATAGCTTAAAGTGGTGTAAAATTAACACTCAGCGCAACAAAGGAAACTGCAAAAACACATTTGAGTCCTGCGCAAGTGTGCTAATGTAGCCATTACCTTTAATGTACTAGAGTTCCATCCATCCATTTTCTACCGCTTGTCCCTTTTGGGGTTGCGGGGGGTGCTGGAGCCTATCTCAGCTGCATTCGGTAAAGAAAAGAAAAGAAGGCAAATACAAAATTCCCATTGATCAAATGGGCAACAAAGAAAAATAAATAACAAAAACTTAACATTCACAATCCAGGAATCTGATATTAATGGAATGTTAGTAGCAAATAGCCTTGAATGTAAGTAAGTAAAAACAAAACATGAGACAGTACTAGCTATTCAAAAAATATACTGTATATATAAAAATCCAAAATCTTGAATCAAACTCAATCCATTTATCCTGATTTGAGTCATGAAACGGAGGAGAGAAATGGATGCGAGAAGTGTGGAGGGTAGTCACACTCAGAGATAAAATGGGGAGGTAAAGTGAGCAAACTGTTCATCCAGTCTAAACCCCCGTAATCTCTCTCCACTCCCCATGACTGCATTTCATATGTTGATTGTGTACTTGTGTACAGTTCAGTAAACAGCCTCTTCTTCCCTGTAACTTAGTCAATTCTGAGTCCAATTCTCAAGTTCAAAATGTTGTAAGTCATATTGTCTTAAGTGGGTGAAAATGAAGGCAAAAACAATACAACCAAAAATAAAGATCCGATGATGAACTTTGTCAACAAGTGTTCACCTCTCATGCAAGCAACTTGATTTTCAGTTGCTGTATCTTTGTGCCCATCCAGGTTCATTAGGATCTTCTGGAAAAACTCAAATGTGTACTTGGACGGCGTGGCGAAGTTGGTAGAGTGGCCGTGCCAGCAATCGGAGGGTTGCTGGTTACTGGGGTTCAATCCCCACCTTCTACCATCCTAGTCACGTCCGTTGTGTCCTTGGGCAAGACACTTCACCCTTGCTCCTGATGGCTGCTGGTTAGCGCCTTGCATGGCAGCTCCCGCCATCAGTGTGTGAATGTGTGTGTGAATGGGTGAATGTGGAAATACTGTCAAAGCGCTTTGAGTACCTTGAAGGTAGAAAAGCGCTATACAAGTATAACCCATTTATCATTTATCATTTACTTGAAGTTGTCTGGAAAGTTTAGATCAAGGGCATAAATGAGCCCAAATATCATTATGACCCCCATGATGACGTTGTCCACGTTGCTCAGGACCTTAAAGCCTTCGATAACAACTCCCACATCCTCTGGCTGCCTATCGCCATCTCCACAGATTATGTATATCCCATGACTGTGAGGGCAATGTCCCTTTCTGCATCCTCAATGGCGGAGGCCTGAACAACAACACAAAAACAGAACACTTGTGTTAGGTAAAATGCTGAACACCACTAGCAGAAATGAATTGTTTTGTGGCATGCATATGTAATGTGTTATATACGAATTTGCATTTTTTTTTAAAGTGCCCATTGCTTGTCAATTCAATCATTTGTGTATCATGAGTATGTAAATGTATCACGTGATTGGAAAGTTAACCATATATATATATATATATATATATATATATATATATATATATATATATATATATATATATATATATATATATATATATATATATATATATATATTGATGGAAGCAGATCAGAATCATATCCATATTTAAGTGTTACTTCTTTCTAAAACTCCTATAGTCATATTTACATCAGCTAATGTCTCGTGTGGTACAAAGTGCTTGGATTCGAGTGTCCTTGAGTAGACAGGCAGAGCGCTGTTGAGACTGCCATAACATTCCTTAGATAAGGAGCACAGGGCAGTGCTGAGCTTGGGGGGACAGGAGGTGGAGGGAAGACCGATCTGGACCGGGCTGGGGAACGCTGGTGTGCTGGATTGCCTCAGTTTGTCCTCTAAGCTTGGAGAATAAACCACAAAATACCAACTATTGCCTGGAGATTGAATATAAACATCAGCGTATTGCCATAAAAAGAATCTGGGAGAGACTAGCAATTTGAATTCCCCATTGGAGGAATGCTGGTCAACGCAACAATTTATATATATATATATATATATATATATATATATATATATATATATATATATATATATATCAATCAATCAATCAATCAATGTTTATTTATATAGCCCTAAATCACAAGTGTCTCAAAGGGCTGTACAAGCCACAACGACATCCTCGGTACAGAGCCCACATACGGGCAAGGAAAAACTCACCCCAGTGGGACGTCGGTGAATGACTATGAGAAACCTTGGAGAGGACCGCATATGTGGGTAAATATAACTTCAGCAAGCAGCCATGAGCATAATGCAATGGCTGCAACATTATCGTTTAGGTAACCACATCCCTATAGAGATTGATCTGTGGGACAGAAATAGCTGTTTTACTCCACAGGGCCTCCGCCCGTTTGCCACTACCAGGTTAGGAGACTCTGACTATGTCTTTTCTTGCACCTACCAGTGATTTCAAACAAAAATTAAAATTCAAAGAGCCCCATTGTTTACAAAATGCCAGTTATTAAAAAAGTTGTAATGTGTTGAGCTCAAAGGACCACAATATATGTAAATAAAAATGGGTAACACTATTTCATGCTACTGTGTAACACAAAATATTAATTTACCAGATATTCCTTGAAGAAAGTGTCTGGATTGTCATTGAGGTAGATAACAAGGCTTTTCAGGATGCACTCCCTCCTGATGTCAATGTCGTCACACTAAAGCAGGGTGAAAAATCAAAACAGAATTCAGCTAAATATTGGTGCAACAGTGGCACAGGGAGGGGGGCAAGTTGACTAGAGGGTGTAAAGAAAACTAGATAAACGAATACAGCTTCTGAAGACTAGAGTATAACATCTTTAACACATTTCTGAGCAGTATATATATATACTATATATATATATACTATATATATATATACTATATATATATATATATATATACTATATATATATATATATATATATATATATATATATATATATATATATATATATATATATATATATATATACATATATATATATATATATATATATATATATATATATATATATATATATATATACTGTATATATATATATATATATATATATATATATATATATATATATATATATATATATATATATATATATATATATATATATATATATACTGTATATATATATATATATATATATATATATATATATATATATATATATATTAAGGGTGTGGGGGAAAATCGATTCGAATTCGAATCGCGATTCTCACGTTGTGCGGTTCAGAATCGATTCTCATTTTTAAAAAATCTATTTAATTTTATTATTTTATGACTTTTTTTTTCTTTTTTTTTTTCTTTTTTTTAATCAATCCAACAAAACAATACACAGCAATACCATAACAATGCAATCCAATTCCAAACCCAACCCAGCAACACTCAGAACAGCAATAAACAGAGAAATTGAGAGGAGACACAAACACGACACAGAAAAAAACAAAAGTAGTGAAACAAAAATGAATATTATTAACAACAGTATCAATTTTCTTACAGTTAAATATCAATACATAAAAATACAAGTTAACTTCCTTCACTCTGCTGGAACAGGGCAGGCCACCGGTTTTTGAATCCCTCTATCTTGGGCCTCTGTTCAACGACCTCTCGTCGTCTGTGGGAGAAGGTTTTTTCCATTTTTGATTTTTTTCAGCACTTCATTGTCACGCTTTATTATTTCTGACAACAAAGCCATTCTCTCACTTTCCAACTTTCTGTGGTTTTGCCTTTTGGGTGCAGTGGTATGTAGTAAACTTCAGCCTTTGTCGTTTTCTTGAAGTTGGCTGCAGCTTTGCCTTGGCCTTATTCCACTGGTCATCTAGTGTGTACTCAACTGGCTCTAAAACAGAAAAGTGAGATGTATAGTACTGTTTACGTTTATATGCAGTAGCAAGGGGGCCGTCCTTTGCGATAGCTACGCCTAATTGATTAGATTGGCATAGGACAGTGGACAGCTCATCAGTTAGTGACTCTTGAACTTGTAGTTTATGATGCTGAAATACATCCGAAACTAAAACTTTTGTGACAGGCCATGATGTTGTACTTAATATGTAGTGAAATTCAAAAAAGACCTCATCAATAACTGACTTTAGAATATGAACAATATTTTATAACGTAACAATTTCCTGTTCAATAGATATTTGCAGGTTCAATTATGTTGCATCATCACAACTAACTGTTTCAAATTCATGATCTGTATCGACAGACTCTATTGGCCCAGCTTCAGATTTGTCTGACATTAGCTTTAAAATCTATGAATGAATGTTGGTTGTGTTTCCTGTTTTTGTGTGTATCAAATGTACTGTATACATTTGTTTTAAATGAGCAACCTAAAAATATACATGGAACCGTTTCATTACGCCTCAGATGTCGATTTATGTGTTAAAAATAATCTCTTTCTGTTGTTAGGTCTTTGCATGTGCATACATGACACTTGAATGTAGCTACTTCTGCGGTTTTGGGAGTTTGCTGTTTACCATTAACTTTGTATGTATGATTTAGTAGCTTACTCCATGTACTAAAACTGCATGGGCAATGTGTATATGGACATGGATAGCGATAACTGCCTCTTAAATGCCCATGAGTCTGCCTAAAATGCTGCAACAACAAATACCTGCTCGCTAGTTCCAAACTGCATTCTTTACACTGCCACAATCCTAATCCTGAAATAGAGAATAAAGAGAATTAGCATACATCACTTCAAAAGGATGACAATGATAGAAATCAGCTTGTACCAGCATTAAACACATAACCTATTACTTACAATCACTAGGCTGCCACAAGGAGCTTGGTAACGCTTAACATTAGGAGGCTGCCACATGAAGCTTGAAAAAAATGATCAATCTGCAAAAGATGATAACATATTAAGTTGTGAGTGTAAGTACCAGAATACCCAGTAATGCAGACAAGTTGAAATTGAATAAAAGCTCCGACCAATAAAACAAGATAACATTTGAACATTTAGAATAGACTACCAATGATTTGACAAACAAATACGTTTTAATAATTAAGTTAAAGACATGAAATTATTTAAAATTCTGCCATTTTATTAAAATATCAAAACACACAGGAACAATATTAACCTTCCTGCATGTATTCACTGACCATCTTGGTCAGTGAATCACTTACCATGAGTTGATTAATGTGGACCCTGACTTAAACAAGTTGAAAAACTTATTCGGGTGTTACCATTTAGTGGTCAATTGTACGGAATATGTACTGTACTGTGCTAAGTTTCAATCAATCAATCTGTAACCAGAATCTACATTTACTGCTTAATCGACAGCCTTACTGAAGGAGAGAGGGTTTAAGTGGCAGAGAAAGGCGGAGATGATGGAGTTCAACTAAGCAGGGCAAGCACAACAACAACCGGATCTGGTGATTGAACTTCAACCAGATCCGTGTGCATTGCGTGTCCGCTCCTGTCCGTCAAGACTCTGTGCACCTTCGACCGTCCTCAACCACTGGCTGCGGTCTCCCTCCGCATCACTGCGAGCACAGCCGGTCTGCTGGTGTGCTGAGACAAACGAATTCCCGCGATAATAAAATAGATTCACTCGCAATAGAGCGAGATAATACTCTGAATGAGGTATAAAACACTATATAATCCTTATAAACACATACTCAAACACACACACAGGCAGTTTCCGGACAGCCGGAGCTGACACGCAGTGCAGCGGTCGCAGTGGAAGCACACACCAGGCACGTGCACACATAGGGCCCTATGGGTGCTTGAGCCCCTGCCCTTTTTTTTCTCGTCTTAAAAAGTGCCCTCTGCCTGTGTGTGTGTTGTTTTTTTGTTTTGTTTTTTCTTTAAACAACATTAATAAATTCCTGTCAGGGATGTAAAAAACAAAACAAAACAAAAAAACAGCGGTACAAAAACTCCACGTTTTCTTGTAATACCGGGTTATTTGAGCCTGCCGTTTCCGCCAGAGAGAGAGAGAGAAGCCGAGTGAGTGAGTAAGTGAGAGGAGAGAGAGCTAACTGCGCCCCTGAGGAGACGTGACAGTGGAGCAACTTGAACCTGTGAGTTATGGTCTAGTCGCCGTCCACTTATTCAGCATCTAATATGGGTAATATTTCAGAAAAACACTGTATTATTCTATTATTCAATGTGTCAGCTTCTGTTTTTGCCGGACGTCGGAGCACGGCGCATCAATTGAGCACGGCACATCAATTCCGCACAGAGCAGAGCGGATCGTGCGGGACAGGAAGTAGTGTACAAAATACAAAATAAAACACCGGGTTAATTTTCAAAATAAAATGCACTGTGTTTACGGCGGATCACATTTCTCTCACAGTAGAGGTATAGATATCAAGTTTATTGTGACTTTGCTATTACTGTGTGGGTTAACAAAATAATAATAATAATAATGATAATAATGATAATAATGATAATAATAACAATAATAATAAGAAGAAGAATGATAATTATAATGATAATAATAATAATTATTATTATTGTTATTATTGATAATAATAATAATTTCAGCATTCTGGGGATATAAGATGTAGGTTATCTGTTAGGAATATTACCATCTGTATTTAAACTTGATTCATGTTGATTATGCCTGCAGCACAATGCCAAAAAAAGAAAGGATACAGAAAAGGAAGGAGAAGGAGCGCCAGGAAGTAGCTAAGGGTAGCAGACCTCTTAATGCATGGCTAAAACCAAGTACAAGCACCAGAATTCAAGAAAGACCACAGACCTCAGAAAGTGTCACACCTGAGAGAGAGGCAGAGACCTTAGAAGCAACAACTGAGAGAGAGGAGGAGGAGAGTGTAGAAGCAACACCTGAGAGAAAAGAGGATTTAGATGCAAATCCTGACACAGAGGAAGCCATAGAAATCCCGGTAAATGTTGGGGAGGAAGAATCCACAGGAAGGGAGGCAGATGATACTACTGCAGAGCAGAGGAAGCCATAGATGAGGTTTGGTTGTTATCATCAGTCATCAACAATTGAGAACAGAGAAATGGATATTGGAACAGTGTAGG
Organism: Entelurus aequoreus; assembly: GCF_033978785.1. Lineage (NCBI taxonomy): Eukaryota > Metazoa > Chordata > Actinopteri > Syngnathiformes > Syngnathidae > Entelurus > Entelurus aequoreus. The sequence continues at coordinate 48,627,030 of NC_084733.1, read as the reverse complement.
TCTGACTTGGTAGGATATGAACAGCAAGTAGTGGACATAGAGAGAGAGAGATAGAGAGAGAAAGAGAGAGAGAGAGAGAGAGAGAGAGAGAGAGAGAGAGAGAGAGAGAGAGAGAGAGAGAGAGAGAGAGAGGGAGAGAGAGAGAGAGAGAGAGAGAGAAAGAGATCAGAAGGCATAAGAAAAAGTATCTGCATTTGATTGTTTACATTTGATTATTAACAATCCGGGGAGGGTGTTAGTTTAGGGTTGTAGCTGCCTGGAGGTGTACTTTTATGGCGTTTTTGAAGGAGGATAGAGATGCCCTTTATTTTATACCTGTTGGGAGCGCATTCCACATTGATGTGGCATAGAAAGAGAATGAGTTAAGACCTTTGTTAGATCGGAATCTGGGTTTAACGTGGTTAGTGGAGCTTCCCCTGGTGTTGTGGTTATGACGGTCATTTACGTTAAGGAAGTAGTTTGACATGTACTTCGGTATCAGGGAGGTGTAGCGGATTTTATAGACTAGGCTCAGTGCAAGTTGTTTTACTCTGTCCTCCACCCTGAGCCAGCCCACTTTGGAGAAGTGGGTAGGAGTGAGGTGTGATCTGGGGTGGAGGTCTAGAAGTAATCTGACTAGCTTGTTCTGGGATGTTTGGAGTTTACATTTGAGGGTTTTGGAGGTGATAGGGTACCAGGAGGTGCATGCATAATCGAAAAAGGGTTGAACAAGAGTTCCCGCCAGAATCCTCATGGTGCTTTTGCTGACCAGAGAAGAGATTCTATAGATAAATCTCGTTCGTTGGTTGATCTTTTTGATTACCTTGGTTGCCATTTTATCACAGGAAAGATTAGTCTCTAGAATGGAACCTAGGTAGGTGACCTCATCTTTCCTGGTGATAACAATGTCACCAAAGAGAAACTGGAAATTGTGATGTATCATGTTGTATGCTTGCATGTTCGAAATAAACTCAAACTCAACTCAACTCAACTCAACTCAACTCAACTCAACACTTTTATTGTGAAGTCATTGACTTTCTTAAGGTTGATGTGGGACCTAAACAGGATGAATTCCGTTTTACCCAAGTGTATGGATAGCTTGTTGTCAGTGAGCCAGGTGCAAATTCTACAGAGTTCAGCACTGAGGATTTTCTCCACTTGCGACTTGTCCCTGTCAGATACCAGCAAGGCCGAGTCATCCGCAAACAAGAACAATTCACAGTCGCATGCCGATGACAAGTCGTTTATGTATATTAGGAACAGTAAAGGCCCTACTATACTGCCTTGGGGGACTCCACAGCTTACTGAGAGGGGGGGGACACGGTGCCTTTCACCTCTACCACCTGTTTCCTCCCCTCCAAGTAAGATTGCATCCAGCTCGATGAGGTTTTGTTAAATTCGATTGCTCTGAGCTTATCCAACAGTATAGCGTGGTTAACGGTGTCAAAGGCCTTCTGAAGGTCCAGCATGACCATGCCGCAGTATTTTCCCGCGTCCACCTCATGTTTGATGTGGTCGGTCAGATAGAGAAGGCATGTGTCAGTGGAGTGGTTAGTTCTGAAGCCGGATTGGAATTTGTACATGAGTTTATTAGTGGCAAGGTAACTATCGACCTGTTTATAAACTATTTTTTCCATTACTTTCGAAATGGAACTGAGAATAGAAACAGGTCGGTAGTTGCCAGGTTCCAATTTGCTTCCTTTTTTAAAGGGTGGAGTTACTCTTGCTATCTTAAAATCTTTTGGTACTTGGCCTTGGGAAATTGAGAGGTTTATTATGTGCGTGATGATTGGGGCAATGATGGAGGCAGAGTCCCTGAGGAATCTGGAGGGAATACGTATTATCAAGGCCGGTGGCCTTGTTTGGGTGGAGCGTGCTCAATTTTTTAAGCACCTCATCAGCTGTGACCATTTCTAATTTGAAATCATTGTTGGATACTCCTAGCTTTCTGTAGAAGGCTTTAATGTGTTCTACACCAAAGCGACCAGAGTGGTGGGACAGCTTGTTGGCAAGAGTTGCGGCTATGCTGGTGAAAAAGGCGTTAAATCTGCTTGCTACTTCCATTTTGTCTGTAATGAGGGAGTCACCCTCCTTGATGCTGATGTTGGTGAGTCTGGTTTTAAGTTTTTGGCTGCAACCGGGAAGCTGGTTGTTGAGAATTTTCCAGAGTTCAGGTGGCTTATTTGTGTTTTCCTCTATTTTGTCGTTAATGTAATTTTTTTTAAGGATTTAGTCAGGTTGACCGGAGTACCTACAGAGAAGCGAAGTACCACTTCAACAGGGAAGTGGAGAAATCTAAATCTGTGTACTCTAACCGTCTACAGGAACAGTTCCGCTCCAATGATTCTGCGGCCATTTGGATAGGGCTAAGGGCCCTTACGAACTATAAGCCCAAAACCCCCCAGGCCCTGAATGACCAGACTCTCACTCAGGGCCTCAACACACATTACTGTCGTCATGAACGGCCTTCAGCTCATCAAAACCCTGCTCCCCCCACCATCACCCTCCCCACCAATGCCAGCACTTCATTAAAGGAGTTAAAGGACTCAAAGGACTGCAAGGACATCACAGGACTCCAAGAACATCATAGGACTGTAAAGGCCCTCTCCATCCGAGAAGAGAATGTATGCCGGCAGTTCTTGAAGCTGAATACGCGGAAGGCCCCCGGGCCGGATGGTGTCTCCCCCTCCACTCTTAGACACTGTGCGGATCAGCTGGCTCCTGTCTTCACTGACATTTTTAACACGTCTCTGGAGCTATGCCGAGTGTCGTCCTGCTTTAAGACCTCCACCATTGTCCCTGTCCCCAAGAAAGCACGGATCACAGGACTAAATGACTACAGGCCGGTTGCGCTGACGTCTGTGGTCATGAAGTCCTTTGAGTGCTTGGTCCTGCCCCACCTCAAGGACATCACCGCCCCCCTCCTGGACCCACTGCAGTTCGCCTACAGAGCCAACAGGTCTGTGGATGATGCAGTGAACCTGGCCCTCCACTTCATCCAGGAGCATCTGGACTCCCCAGGAACCTACGCTATGATCCTGTTTGTGGACTTCAGCTCTGCCTTCAACACCATCCTCCCTGGACTGCTACGAGACAAGCTCTTCCAGCTCAGCGTGCCCGACTCCCTCTGCAGTTGGATCAATGACTTCCTGACAGACCGAAGACAGCACGTGCGGCTGCGGAAGATTGTCTCGGACAGTCGAACCACGAACACTGGTACTCCTCAGGGCTGTGTACTCTCCCCCTGGCTCTTCTCCCTGTATACAAACTGCTGCACCTCCAGTCACCAGTCCGTAAAACTGCTGAAGTTTGCGGATGACACCACCCTCATCGGGCTCATCTCGGATGGCGATGGGTCCGCCTACAGGAGAGAGGTGGACCGGCTGGCGTGCTGGTGCAGCCTCAACAACCTGGAGCTGAACGCCCAGAAAACAGTGGAGATGATCATGGACTTCAGGAAAGTCACAGCCCCACCATCCCCCTCACCCTGTGTGACTCTCCCACCCCTGTCTCCATTGTGGACTCCTTCCGTTTTTTGGGCACCACCATCACCCAAGACCTCAAGTGGGAGCCGACCATCAGCTCCCTCATCAAGAAGGCCCAGCAGAGGATGTACTTCCTGCGACAGCTGAGGAAACTTAAGGTGCAGACCGAGATACTGGTGCAGTTTTACTCAGCCATCATCGAGTCCATCCTGACCTCCTCCATCACCGTGTGGTTCCCCGGCGCCACAGTCCTGGATAAGCATAGACTGCAGCGCATTGTACATGCTGCGGAGAAGGTGATTGGCTGCAAGCTCCCATCCCTCCAGGACTTGTTCTCCTCCAGGACCAGGAGGTGTGTGGGTCGGATCACAGCTGACTCTTCTCACCCTGGACACAAACTATTCTCCCCTCTCCCCTCAGGCAGGAGACTACGCTCCATCCGGACCCACACCTCACGCCACCTGAAAAGTTTTTTCCCCTCTGCCATCAGGCACATGAACAATAACTCCTAACAGTAGCTCCTTGAATTCCTTGAATTCCTTCTAAGTCTATAACAAGATCTGATAGCTCAGTTACAGCTCTTTTTACTACAAATATGTGTTATATGTGTTTATGTTGCACGATTGCACCAAGAAAAATTTTTAGTTTGTGAACCCGTTCTCAAACAATGGCAATAAAACTATTCTGATTCTGATTCTGATTCTGATTCTGATTCTGATTCTGATATTACGGACCGTAGATGGTGAAATCCCTAAATTCCTTGCAATAGCTGGTTGAGAAAGGTTTTTCTTAAACTGTTCAACAATTTCTTCACGCATTTGTTGACAAAGTGGTGACCCTCGCCCCATCCTTGTTTGTGAATGACTGAGCATTTCATGGAATCTTCTTTTATACCCAATCATGGCACCCACCTGTTCCCAATTTGCCTGTTCACCTGTGGGATGTTCCAAATAAGTGTTTGATGAGCATTCCTCAACTTTATCAGTATTTATTGCCACCTTTCCCAACTTCTTTGTCACGTGTTGCTGGCATCAAATTCTAAAGTTAATGATTATTTGCAACAAAAAAAAAGTTTATCAGTTTGAACATCAAATATGTTGTCTTTGTAGCATATTCAACTGAATATGGTTTTGAAAATGATTTGCAAATCATTGTATTCCGTTTATATTTACATCTAACACAATTTCCCAACTCATATGGAAACGGGGTTTGTATATTAAAAAGGCTTATCGGCAGAAAAAGGAAAAAGGAGACACACATGCGAAAAGTGGGTAGGCAACCTCTCACTTCGCTTGCTCAATGAAACAGAAAATAATGTACTCGGTCGCAGACTAAACTTTGCAATCACGCTAAACAAAGTGCCAAAAGAAGATTTCATTTCAACTGCAGAATTAGCGTGTCAGAAAATAACCAAGCCGGGGCGAAAGGCGGACCTACACAATGCAGTGGCAGGGATATTAAAAACGGAAAAATTCCCACGAAGCAACATCACTAAAAAGGACAAGCTATCATTACACTCAAAAAGACAAAAAAGACAAAACCATCACCAGCAGACAAAGGAAGAACTACAGTAATAATGTACACATATGCATGTGAAAAACAAATGGAAGCAATGCTAAAAAATAACAATATTAAAAAAGACCTCACAGAAGAAAATTTAAAAAATGGCCAAAACTCGGTTACAACCTGTTTCATCAGGTCATTCTTTGTTTATGGGCGATTTTCTGGTGTGTTTGTCTTCATTTCATGCTTTGCGCTCTTATTTTGGTTCCACTTTCCGTTTTGTCCGTATACTATTTGCCGTAGCTTTACTCTTTGTCTGAGCGCTTCCCTCCTCATCTGTGGCTTGTTTGTTTGGATTATCTCATCTGGTGTTAGAGGGCTAATTAAACTAGTCTTCTTTCGTTGTTAGTTGTGGGATCATTGTAAAAGTTTGGTGCTTGTTTGGCGGAGGAACTGTCACAGTTAGTAGCATTTTTGACTTCATGTTTCTGCATTTCTTTGTGGTTAGCTCTCTTTACCTAATTTTCATGCACAGTTTCCCTGTGCTTATTTTGTGCATATCCCTGTTACACTCTACCTTGGATTTTGGTTCTTTTGGACATTAAACACTCCTAAACCTGCAAGCTCCCTGCTGTCTTCTGCCTTTTTGAGGTCACGACCTCTACTAAAGAGAGTGCTACTGACAAACTTTCCCTAAACCATTCGCCGAAAGCGAGAAAATAACACGAGATCAATATGATTGTTTAATACCCGCAGCAAATATCACCCCAAGAATTTACGGCACCCCCAAAATTCACAAAGAAGACACCCCACTACACCAAATAGAAAGTATAGGTTCAGTTACATATAATTTATCAAAAGCTCTCGTTGAAATAATAAAATACCTCCTTGGCCTAACAAAATACACTGCAGAAATTCAAAACAACTCGCAAGGGATCTTGACACAATAAAATTTGAACCAGATGAAATGTTATTTCACGTGTCATTTCATTGTTTACCAAAACCACAATAGATGCAACCCTGCACATCGACAATAAACGCATCACAAAAGACAGAACTCTAAAAGGAAGAACAAACCTCACACCAGAAGACATACTTGGATTACTCAATTTTATTGCAAAATCCACATACATTTAATAAACTGAACACAATATAAATGCAACACTTTTGTTTTTGCTTCCATTTTTCATGAGTTGAACTCAAACATCTAAAACTTTAACTATATACACAAAATACCTATTCCTCTCAAATATTGTTCACAAATATGTCTAAATTTGTGTTAGTGAGCATTTCTTCTTTGCCAAGATAATCCATCCCACCTCATAGGTGTGACATATCAAAATCCTGATTAAACAGCATGATTATTGCACAGCTGTGCCTTAGGCTGCCCACAATAAAAGGCCACTCTGAAATGTGCAGTTTTGCTTTATTGGGGTCTGCGGAGGTCAGAAAAGCAGTCAGTATCTGGTATGACCACTATTTGCCTCACGCAATGCAACACATCTCCTTCGCAGTTGTTGATCGTGGCCTGTGGAATGTTTGTCCACTCCTCTTGCTGGATATTGGCAGGGACTGGAACACGCTGTCGAATTGGCCAATCCACAGCATCCCAAACATGCTTAATGGGTGACATGTCCGGTGAGTATGCTGACCAAGCAAGAACTGGGATGTTTTCAGCTTCCAGAAATTGTGCACAGATCCTTGCAACATGGGGCCGTGCATTGTCATGCTGCAACACGAGGTGGTGGTCTCCGGTGAATGGCACAACAATGGGCCTCAGGATCTTGTCACTGTATCATTGTGCATTCAAAATGCCATCAATAAAATGCACATGCGTTCATTGTCAATGACATACGCCTGCCCATACTATAATCCCACCCCCACCATGGGCCACTTGGTTCACGTTGACATCTGCAAACCGCTCTATCACACGCCACACACACTGTCTGCCATCTGTCCTGAACAGTTAAAACCGGGATTCATCCGTGAAGAGAACACATCTCCAACGTGCCATACGCCATCAAAAGTGAGCATTTGCCCACTCAAGTCAGTTTAGACGACAAACTGCAGTCAGGTTGAGACCCCGATGAGGACGACGAGCATACAGATGAGCTTCCCTGAGACGCTTTCTCACAGTTTGTGCAGAAATTATTTGGTTATGCAAACAAACATTTGCAGCGTCTGTCTGGGTGTCTGGTCTCAGACGATCATGGAGGTGGACCTGCTGGATGTGGAGGTCCGCTGTCACTTCTATCCTTCACGTTTTTTGTGGCTTAAAGTTGTGTTGTGTTATATTATTGTGTTGTGGCGTTTGTATTTGTTGTAACTTCTCTCTGCTATTTAGCTGTTTGTCAAAATGAGAGTGGTAGCAGGTCAAATCACTGCTCATTTAACCTTAAAATATTTGGTTCCACCAAATGGTATTATTTCTATGTCAAACAACAACAGTAAAAGTAGCAGATAAAGCTACTGTTAATTCAACCTGAAGAGATGTTTGTTGCACTTTATTTTTGATGTTATTGTTGTATTATTTTATGTTGAAAAACAAAAACAGAAGTAGCAGGTAAACATACTGTTAAAATGTTGGTTACTGTAAGTTTTTATTGAACATTTCTTGAAAATTTAAAATGAGGGCAGACATTGTTTTCTCTTGTTAATTCAACCTAAAGTCAAATAAAACGTGAATGTATTGGACAGTAACTTGTTACGGCTCAGACCCCTGCCATCCATGCGCACCTTGGGACAAGCCCACGGCCGCGCAAACCCAGGGACGCGCCGCGCGCGTCTTCGCCCTGCAGCAGCCGCCAGCTGCAAACACTCACCGGTTATCTGCGCACCTGATACTGATGAGGGCGTGCCGGATAAAGGCAGGGTGGACCCACGGGTCGGCGCGGGAACTTAGTTTTCTCATGGTGTACCGTAAGCGTCAAGCTTTATGCTCTCTCGTCTTGTTTTCCTCTCCGTGGCTTACTTGCCCCTTGTTTCTCCCGTGTCCCCCGCAGAATTCCCTCCGTCGCCTTGGAAGTGAGCTGTGCGCCTCACTTCTCTGGACCCCTCTGGATTCCGACTGCCTCCCTTGATCCTCGACCCCCCCACTTTGGACTCTGATTTCTTGACGCCCCTCTCAGCCCCACGGACCCCCGCTTGTATCCCGGATCACCTGTCTGCCCCCTGGACTTCCTCGTATCTCGTTCAACACTTTGGTAAAACACATTCCAGTTAAATACTACACACATAGTCTTACACCACACACTCTTGTATTCCGGTTCACACTCCATTTCCTTAGTTTAGTTGTATTGTTTATTATTATATATATATATATATATATATATATATATATATATATATATATATATATATATATATATATATATATATATATATATATATATATATATCTATATTGTCTATATATATAATACATATTTGTATATACTGCCCCCTGGTGTCTGAGCCGTCACCTCCCCTTAGTGATACATAACATAACTGTTGTTTACTTGCTTGTTTGTATCCATAATTCATTAATGCCTAATTCACCTGCAAGAAATAACATGAATATATGAAACTCCACCTGCAGTCTCCAGTATCCACTATTTATTTTACAGTCACACTGGTTGATTTATTTGTATTTTTTTTGTGTGCTAAAAAGTTACTAAATCGATTTCAACTCACTGAAACGTTGTGCATCGTATCGTTTGAAAAAAATAACATAATTCCTTAATTGTATCGGCAACCACAAAAGAATCGAATCGAATCGTTGTTAAAACTAATCATCACACCCTACATATTACTGCTTGTATTTAATCTGAAATTAATTCAGTTGTTATTAAAGTGTCACATCTGTATTACGGCTGCTGCACAGACAGCACATCACTGTTCTGAACCAAATTTTCTGATTTGTCATTCTTCAGAACACAATAGAGGACATTTGGCAGGGGACATTGATGTTAGCGTGAGCGTTTTGTGGATTACATCAGTGGGAACAAGCGAAAGTTCCTCACAATGACCATCATGTTCCCTTTTTTTTCGAAACAAGCTGGACAGTAAACTCTGAGTGACCTGCCTGTGCATGTCGCTCGTCAAAAGTAGCTGGAGCGAGCCGTGTTTCCTTTTGACCAGACACGGAGGTCACACGCTCAAATACGCTGCCACGCACTTAAGCTTTTTCAGACGCACACACACAGCTACCTCCGATCACGCCTCCGCCATGGCTTCACTTTATGATGACCCCTCTGTGAGCATTGTCACAGAATCTGCCTTTCACACGGGCGGGCGGCCAAAGCAAATAAACCAGCGACGTGCCAGCTAACGAGGGCACCAACAGGGTCAGAGGGGGGTCCTGCCAGGAGGTGCCAGGAGTGACAGAGCTGAGGGACATGGTCACGCAAAGAAAACAAGCCCAGCAAGAGTGAGTCGGCCTTCTCACGCAGGGGCCCAGACATGTCTTGTCATGCAGCAGCGGCCCCATCACGCCAAATTAGGGCTGACGGAGGTATATAAAGCACGGGAGAAGATGGGAAGATGAGCAGTGGCCTCAAAGTGAGCAGCCTTGCTCAGCTTTTAACAAAAACAACTGTGCTCACCTCCAGTGGCAGGATGAAGAGCAGAGCCATTTTCTTCACGTAAATCTTCAGCTAACTTTAAAATTTATAACACAGTCAGAGCGAGCAACATGCATATTTAACTCTACAGAGGTCAATTATTAAGCATATGATAACATACTCCCATAAGAAATGTTCCAATGTCAGCATGTTAATGTCAAAAGATAACAATGAGTCCACAATCTACGTATGACTCCATTATTACTGAAAAGAGCCTCCCAGATGAGAAAAATGGCAGCAAACACAGGTGGTCCGGACCACATGTTAAGTATAGGGTTCCCCTGAGAGAAAGCATATGGGATACATTGTGCATGAACAACTGCTCTTTTGTTTTTTAGCTTTAAGGACTTTTTACTCCCATCATATTATTTAGAAAATGTATCACATTGAGAGGAGGGTGTGACAAGAGGGGCTAGTAGACCAGTGTGTCGAGGGGTCAAACAGTGGGGGTGTCCGGATTCAATATTAATATTGGATATCGGTGCGATATCAACCAAAAAGCAAGTATCGTTTGAATCTTAAATGTCAGATATAAGCTCTGATACAAGCAGTCCTGCAGCGTGTTTACATATGAAAGTTGGACAGCCAGTTAACATCTATGTCCTCCAATTAACGCATAAGGTTGGTCTGTTCTTGTATTTTAGTCAAGTGATGTAAACACTGTAGGTTCCTAGGAGCTAGCAACTACACAACAGTTAAGCACACAAGCTACACATGTGTAATGAGTGTCCCCTAATTGAACAATATTGCAGTCTAAAACAGGGCTATTCAACTACATAAGGAAGGGGGCCGTGGTTTCAAGAGCCGAAAGGCTCAGGGACTGAACATCGAAATGTGGATGTTTTATCAGAAAGTGCATCCACAGGTTATATTTATTTGAGACTGTGTTTACTTAATTGAAAAGTCAACACATCGGCTTTCACACTGCACTGTTAATAAGTTCATTATTTTGCCCTCGCTACTCGTTCCCAGAAGCTGTAGTTTTTGTTGAGGGTTGATGTTCCCTCTTTTCAATTATTTCCTTCCTCAGTTTTAATTCTTTACACGTCTTCCTTCATTTAGGTTTGTAAGACTGAAAACTTAAACATAAAATAAACATAAAAGTATAATGTCCATTGTGTATTTTACATAAATAAAATAGGTTTAGTGTCAATACATTCACACAATAAAGAACAAATGTTTACACGTATAGAAATTACACAACATTCACACACCAAACATTGTATGTAACTTATCACTACTAGCGCTGTCGCCCTCTACTGGTCAAATTTAGCCCTATATGTATACTGTGTACTATATGTCAACGAGGTACCGTCACTCTCAGACAAAAAACACAACCACGAATACTAAAGACGTCACAATGTCAGCAATTTCAATACCAAACTAACTAAATATCTTCATGCACAAATGATATCTACTTACAAATGTTTGACCAAGTTTAATGATGAAGCTTTCACGCTGGGATTTCTACCATTGTTGCTGCTTGTCTGGATCAATGTGTCGTCCCTTAAAATCATACTTGCCAACCCTCCCGTTTTTAGCGGGAGAATCCCGATATTCAGCGCCTCTCCCGACAACCTCCCGGCAGAGATTTTCTCCCGACAAACTCCCGGTATTCAGCCGGAGCTGGAAGCCACGCCCCCTCCAGCTCAATGCGGACCTGAGACTGAGTGGGGACAGCCTGTTCTCACGTCCGCTTTCCCACAAAATAAACAGCTTGCCTGCCCAAAGACGTCATAAAATCTAGGGCTTTTATAGAGTGCACAACTGCGCACACAACAAGGAGACGAAGCAGAAGAACGAGGAAATTACAGACATGGCGGCCGAAATGATATACTTATCATGAACGGAGAAGTTAAACAGGACAATACTGCCATCTAATGGATAGCCACTGGAACACTGAAATTCAAGTATTTATTTATTTTTTCTATGTAAATAAAATAAAAATATATATATATATATACATATATATATATATATATATATATATATATATATATATATATATATATATATATATATATATATATATATATATATATATATATATATAGCTAGAATTCACTGAAAGTCAAGTATTTCATATATATATATATATATATATATATATATATATATATATATATATATATATATATATACATATAGCTAGAATTCACTGAAAGTCAAGTATTTCATACATATATATATATATATATATATATATATATATATATATATATATATATATATATAAACGGCCCACGCCCCCAAACAACCCCCCCCCCCCCCCCCCCCACCCCCTTGTTTTCTTTTCTGCTTAATTTCCTGCCAGTTTTCTGTTTTCTGTTGGTTAATAAAGTCTATTTAGTTTCACCCGTTGCGTCTTGCCAGCGCTGGATTATCACCTTTTGTAAGTGTGCATGTGCGCTGCTGCTGCTGCTGCTGCTACGTGCCTCGTACTAGCCCTTTGTTGTTGCTGTTTTTACCCTCTAAGTAAAGAAATACATTCTTTGACCTGCACGCTGCTTTCTGTCTCTGTATTTTGGGGTTACCACAAGCTCAACCATGCGCGGTTAATAACAGTAAATAACAAATACACAGTGTGTAAACAGAAAAGGGGGAACGGACGCGTTTTGGCTTTAAAACTAACAATAAAGGTGAAGTTATAACACTGAAACTAACATCCACTGTAATGATACTAACTACAGGAGCGTATCTAGTCGATACTACTATGATTATGTCGATATTTTTTGGCATCACAACATCTTTTTTAATTTTTTTTGTATTTATAGTATGTTTATAAACTCAGGAAATATGTCCCTGGACACATGAGGACTTTGAGTATGATCCTGTAACGACTTGGTATCGGATTGATACCCAAATTTGTGGTGTCATCCAAAACTAATGTAAAGTATCCAAACAACAGAAGAATAAATGGTTATTACATTTTAACAGAAGTGTAGATTTAACATGTTTAAAGAGAAAGTAAGCAGATATTAACAGTAAATGAACAAGTAGATTAATAATTCATTTTCTACCACCTGTCCTTTATAATTTTGACAAAATAATAGAATGGAAAATGACACAATATGTTACTGCATATGTCAGCAGACTAAATTAGGAGCCTTTGTTTGCTTACCTAATACTAAAAGACAAGTTGTCTTGTATGTTCACTATTTTAATTAAAGACAAACTTGCAATAAGAAACATATGTTTAATGTACTGTAAGATTATTTGTTAAAATAAAGCTAATAATGCTATTTTTTGTGGTCCCCTTTATTTAGAAAAGTATTAAAAGTACCGAAAAGTATCTAAATAATTTTGGTACCGGTACCAAAATATTGGTATCGGGACAACACTAATTCCTACTGATAACTTATCAAATCAATATCGGTATCGGCAAATACGTAAGGCTCCAATATTGGTGTTGTATAGGAAGTAAAAAAGTTGTATTGGGACATCCCTATCAAACAGTTCTGTGTTGGGATCTGCCACCATGGGCTGGGTAACAGAACTATGTATGGTAATGGGACTGACACCAACACAATGGTAGTAATTAGACTAGAGGATAAGTGGATATTGGTGCCTATAAATTCAGTTGGACTGAAATTACGCAAAAATTAGGTATAGTGACCAACTGCTGGATGTTACTTTTTCAACTGCACAGACAACCGTGAGCATCTTGCTAAAACGCTTGAAAGTTTAGTTGAACTTTACCCTAAAAAATGCAGACTTAGCAATTTGCAAAAAGTGCTCAAAGGTGGGGCAGCACGGTGGCAGAGGGGTTAGTGTATCTGCCTCACAATACGAAGGTCCTGAGTAGTCTTGGGTTCAATCCCGGGCTCGGGATTCTTCTGTGTGGAGTTTGCATGTTCTCCCCGTGACTGCGTGGGTTTCCTCCGGGTACTCCGGCTTCCTCCCACTTCCAAAGACATGCACCTGGGGATAGGTTGATTGGCAACACTAAATTGGCCCTAGTGTGTGAAGGTGAGTGTGAATGTTGTCTGTCTATCTGTGTTGGCCCTGCGATGAGGTGGCGACTTGTTCATGGTGTACCCCGCCTTCCGCCCGATTGTAGCTGAGATAGGCTCCAGCGCCCCCCGCGACCCCAAAAGGGAATAAGCGGTAGAAAATGGATGGATGGATGGATGCTCGAAGGTGATATTGTGCACGTAACATTGTAGCTACCATGAATTGATTTACGTGGACCACGACTTAAACAAGTTGAAAAACTTATTCGGGTGTTACCATTTAGTGGTCAATTGTAGGGAATATATACTGTATTGTGCAATCTACTTATAAAGGTTTCAATCAATCAATCGATTAACCAAAGCTGCTGACAGAAGCAACATGTACGTATATTTGTTATATTATTTCAGAGTTGAATAAATAAATACAATGCATAAGTATATGTTCATATTGTACACATAATGTGATTTAAAAGTTATTTCCTGGGGTTAATTCATGCAAGTTTATGTTAACTTTATTTTTGTTACAAACCAATGGAAATTGGAGGGGAATATATGTTTTGTTCTGGTTTGGCCACATTGTTGGGGGGACAATTAATATGTGACGGAATTAAGGAAGCAGCATGAAACAACATGCATTTGATGGAGAAGACGTTAATGGAGTCTCGGATTGAAAATAAACGTTATTCCCTTGGAGTTTATGAGGCCAATGAGGTATGATTCTTTCTGATATGTTTGTGAAATCAATGGGTTTTATTTTATTGGATGTCAGACTAATTGTAAGTTCTGTTTGCTTATTTTATTAGTTCTGACGGCATTATATTTGGCATCGTTGGTAACGTGAAGAAGGCGTGGCTGAAATGAATGTCTGTGAGCAAAACGAACGACTTGAGCCTTGATTAAGACCTCGGAGGGAGTAACAAACATCTTGTACTGGAAGTAACAATGTTGCTAGATGGGAAATGACAAATTATACTAGAAGCTTAAATGTTCTGAATTTGAGGAAAAGTTTTATAAATGCCCTAAACTGACTTTTCTCAAGACCATCTTCTACAGCAAAACATGACCAGACCTACACAGATTGTATAACTTGTACTGCAGTTTTACCTTTAATTGAGCTGAGATAGGCTCCAGCACCCCCGCCACCCTGAAAGGGACAAGCGGTAGAAAATGGATGGATGGATGGCAGCTCCCTCCATCAGTGTGTGAATGGGTGAATGTGGAAATACTGTCAAAGCGCTTTGAGTACCTTGAAGGTAGAAAAGCGCTATACAAGTATAACCCATTTATTTATTTATATGAACTAACCACTGTTGAAAGAACGCTGCAACTGGCAGAATAGCGCCCTCACCTGGATGCACGGACGCACTTGCAGTAACGCAGGACATCAGGAGCAGTGCACATTTATCTTGTATGTTTGTTTGAAATGTTTGGGTGCAGCAGAGACATGATTGTATGGCTTTTTGAAAGGAGCTGGATCTTCAGGAGCCGTCGTCTTCTCAAAGCGCCATTCAAAAAACTAGGTTGTTGTTATATTTCTTCATTTTTTGAGAGTAACTCGTTTTTATCCAATAAACAATCACTGGTATGATTGGCAACACTAAATTGGCCCTAGTGTGTGAATGTGAGTGTGAATGTTGTCTATCTGTGTTGGCCCTTTGATGAGGGGCGACTTGTCCAGGGTGTAACCCGCCTTCCGCCCGAATGCAGCTAAGATAGGCGCCAGCACCCGAACGGGACTAGCGGTAGAAACTGGATGGATGGATGGATGGTAGCATTCATAAAATGAGATTTGGATCACAGAATAATTCCAATTAATACATTCCTTTGATATACGCTCTATTTGGTGGGAATGATTCACAAATATTGATTCTAACTTTATTTGGATTGTGTTTTCAAAATCAGAAGTACTGTAATCCCCGAGGGGAAATTAAGATGTTCAGCACAATCCCCTTCAAGATCAGACAAACATTATAGGGAGACAGAACAGGATCGCTGACGGGTCTGCCAACTTCCGGCGACCCTTACAAAAAAGGTGAGAAACAGGCAAACGCTGGAGAGGCGGGGGTAGGTGGGAAAAAAGAATTCAGTCTAAGCCTGGGCCATGGAAGAAAAAAAATCCTCATAGCCATAGCACACACAAACATGTGCGTAAGAGGGAAACAACAAAGGACATTAAAGACAATAAAAGAGCAGAGCTGATGCAACCAGCTGCCACTCCAGCAGTGCCACTTCTACACACAGCCACAAAAGAAAAACAACAACAACAACAACAACAAATCAACCAATAATACACATTGCACACACACGATGGCACCATGCATAGACAAGCAACCAAACAAAAACATAATTTCAACACCCACACACACACTGGTGTTTTCATTGTAAACATTCCTTAAGGAGGTATTATATCCCCATGCTTTTAGACAGTGAGATCACTATTTTGAAATTTTCCTCAACAAAACAATGGCCAAATAAAATGACAAAGGCTACAAATAACCTCCATTAAAAAATAACTTTACTGTAAATTTACCACTAAAGATGCATTCTAATGATGCAGAAAAAATAGAGCCAACAAAAAACAAAATAAGAATATAATGTATAAATTTACCACTAAGGAATTTGAACTGATGTGACTGCGTGGGTTTCCTCCGGGTACTCCGGCTTCCTCCCACCTCCAAAGACATGCACCTGGGGATAGGTTGATTGGCAACACTAAATTGTCCCTAGTGTGTGAATGTGAGTGTGAATGTTGTCTGTCTATCTGTGTTGGCCCTGTGATGAGGTGGCGACTTGTCCAGGGTGTACCCCGCCTACCGCCCGAATGCAGCTGAGATAGGCTCCAGCACCACAAAAGGGACAAGCAGTAGAAAATGGATGGAAGGATGTATAAATTTAAATAACTTTTTAAAAAAAGGATATGATATAAATGCAAATTAAGAATTGTACTCCCCTAACTGATGTGCGTACACTTGAACTACTTTGCAAATCCACATCAGAACAAAAAAAAGATTCGGATGAAGAAAACACAGCAGCTTCAGGCTCATTTTGCTTAAGTTTTTTTTCAATCATGGCTCCAGTCCAGTGGGCTGGCGGCAGTGTGGGCAATTTGCACATGAAAACATCGCGCAAACGAAGGGCTCCCAACTGATTGTTCACTTAAAGGGGTCATATTATGTTTTTTTTTCTAAATTTATATTACATTTACAATGGTGGTTCTTTGGTCACAATGTTGCATAGATTTAGTTTTACAGAGCGTCTTCAAGCCACTTTCTGACCGTCTCTTCAGGATGCGCTATTTTGTGGGCAGTCTTATTTAGGTGCCTCCACTTTGACTAGGTCTTCTCCCTGTCAGCCATGTTTTAGTTTTTAGTGCTTCCATATGGAGTCTACTGACAGATACAAGTTCGAACTACATGCTACTTTGTATTAGAAATGGCAACAGTCGATCCTAGCAGGCACGCAACATTGATGCAACGTTGATTATACATACATGCCCTTTTAAACAATGTTGCAAAAAAGTTGTATATGTAAAATGAGACAACATTGATGTCCAACGTTGGATGCATGTTGTTGGTTGGGAAATGACCAAATTTCAATGGTCAAATCAACGTCACAACCTGACATTGAATGAACATCGTCAAAGAGCATGTTGTTTCAACAGTGTATTTATGTTGTAGAATATTGGTTGGGAAATGACATCAGGACATGACATTGATTAAACTTAGTCAAAAACCATATTGTTTCAACGTTATATTTGAGTTGCTCAACGTCAGGGCCTAATTCAACAAGTTCTCAACGATGTTTTAATGTCTTGTGCCTGCTGGGATGCATGTGCATGTACGAGCCAGTCTGCCCCACAACAATAGGATAGAGAAAAAGAAGGAACTTATTGACTACAGTGTCAGACTACAATGGCGGACTTACGCAAAGCTCTTCAGGTAATTCTCTACCATATATGGAGATATCCGCTGACATCACAACTGGCAAATTCCAAATGGCTCATTTGGAGGAAGGCAATCTTGTTTTATAAAAATATTTGCAATGTTTACATGGTTTGATTTGAAATTGATGGTACTTATTAGGGCTGTGAATCTTTGGGTGTCCCAAGATTCGATTCAATATCAATTCTTGGGGTCACGATTCGATTCAAAATCGATTTTTTTTTTTTCAATTCAACACGATTCTCGATTCAAAAACGATTTTTTTTCCCGATTCAAAACGATTCTCTATTCATTCAATATATAGGATTTCAGCAGGATCTACCCCAGTCTGTTGACATGCAAGCAGAGTATTAGATGTTTGTAAAAATATTTTATAATTGTAAAGGACAATGTTTTATCATTGATTGCAATCATGTAAATGTGTTTTAACTATTAAATTAACCAAAAATATGACTTATTTTATCTTTGTGAAAATATTGGACACAGTGTGTTGTCAAGCGTATGAGATGCGATGCAAGTGTAAGCCACTGTGACACTATTGTTCTTTTTCTTTAATTTTTATAAATGTCTAATGATAATGTCAATTTTTAATGACTGCTATGTTGAAATTGTAACTAATAATGATACTGTTGTTGATGATATTCATTTTTGTTTCACTACTTTTGGTTTGTTCTGTGTCTGACTCGTGTTTGTGTCTCCTCTCAATTGCTCTGTTTATTGCAGTTCTGAGTGTTGCTGGGTCGGGTTTGGTTTTGGAATTGTATTGCATTGTTATGGTATTGCTGTGTATTGTTTTGTTGGATTGATTAATTAAAAAATAATAATAATACTTTTTTTTAAAAATAGATTTTTTAAAAATGAGAATCGATTCTGAATCGCACAACGTGAGAATCGCGATTCGAATTGGAATCGATTTTTTCCCACACCCCTAGTACTTTTGCAGATCTCAAATACACAAAAAAAGGTACCAATAGGTAAGAAAAATCAGTCCTCTTTAAAAGAGATGTTTAAAAGACCATACTCATTTGCAAACTTCACATTGCTATCATACAACGATGGTCCATCCATCCATTCCTCACTAGGGTCGCGAGTAAACTGGAGCCTATCCTAGTTAACTTGGGGCAAGAGGTGGGATACACCCAAGAATGGTCGCCATATGGACAAACATCCATTCACTCACATTCATACCTTTCAATCAATTTAGAGTCTTCATATAACTAAACATGCATATTTTTGCAATCCAGGAGGAAGCCGCAGTATTCGGAGAAAACCCACACACGCACGTGAAGAACATGCAAACTCCACAGAGAGATGTCCACACGCAGATGTGAACCCAGATTTCCCCAAACTCCTGATTTTGTAGACAACATGCTAACCACTAGTCCACTTTGCGGACGCCTGGCAATGCATGTAAGTAACTGAATTTTGCTCAATTAATACATGATTCTTACATGTGGAGTTAACTAGCAAACACCGTAATAACATTGTTACAATTTTGTGTAAGTGATCAGTTTCTGCTCAAATTGTGCCTTTTGTAAACTAGCAGAACGTATGCAATAGAGTACTGTAAAGTCTTAGACTTTTTTATGCACAGAGCTTGCTTGTTCTTTTGCTATGATAATTACAACAATTAGTTTAGAATTTTGATGTCATACTGGTAAATGTATTACTTAGTCATAATTGTAATTATAGTATTGAAGTATTCATTGTATCTTTCTGTTCACTGTATGTCACAAAATTCCATTAAAAAAAAAGAAAAAGTTTTTTGGACAAAATATGTATGTTTTGCCTTTTATTAATGACAGATTTGTGCACCAATTAGGGATCGGCACCGTTTTATAAGTACTAATTTCACATCGGTATTGGATCATATGTAAACGATACCCAATTCTTGGTGGGACTCATGGTTCAGATCATTTCTTCAATGACCTTATATTGATGTACCGTACTGACGTATGCTCTCCCATGCCACATCTCTTTCCCAACATAGTTTTTAACTTTCAATGCTAAAAACATATGGAAGGATGGAAAAGGGAAAATTTGTCTTTTGGTCTTGACAGTAGGATGATCCCTACGAGCCCCACATGGAGACCATTTGGAGCTCTTGTAAAATAAACTATTTACTAATACTTAAGGATCAGAATATAATTGGCACATAGGGATGGGTAGCAAATTCAGTTCTTTTATAGGAACCGACCGAATTCCGTCTGTACTACCAGGTACCATATTTCGATACCTTTATTGCACGCGGCTCAAACACTTGGCAGGGAAACAAGCACTCAAGTAGCACTCAGCTGGACTGCCTCCAGGTAATGTTGCAATTTTCCATGCCAACAAAGCAAGTATGCCTGATAGAAAACACTTGAACATAAAGTAAGGCTCCACTTTTCAAAATGCGCGAGCTCAATGCTAATTTACATTGGCTGTGTCATTAACATACTATTGATTAGTATTAGCGATTTCACATGGCGATTTCAACACGTCCAAATTTGGTAGCGAAAACTACATCAAAGATAAAAGCTACAATCAAACAGCTGGTGTGTAATAAGTACAATACTTATAGTATAAACACGTTTTAGGGTGCAACAAAATACTAGATTCAGCTTCATGGCGAAGACTACTTCCTGCCTAAGCAATACATTGTATTCTATACACTACTGCTATCTCATGTCTGCTATATAATACTTGCAAATGAGACCCAGAAGTGTAAAAATTAGGATATAACAACTGGACAGCACAGTTGTCCTAATCAGCTCACTGTTAAGTGTTACATTGAAAACAATATTTTATTAGTAAACAAATCAACGTTTATTAACACATGAACACACACGTATCAAACATTTTTACCGTTGAGTATCTGTATCGTATCCCAGGCAGCAGGAATAGGTACAATTGGTTCAAATATGAAAGGTGTCCATCCCAATTGCCACACCTAGACACCTAAGAAGGACTTAAAAGTCTTCTGCTATCCAAAATAACTGTTTAATGTTGATAGTGTTATAATTATGTGACACTATAGCAGGGGTCTCCAAACTTTTTTTTTTTTTTTCTATTTTTTTTTTTAAAATCTGTCCTTTCTAATTTATTTTCTACCCCTTGTTACTCTTGGTGTCTCTTAGCCGTTCAGGAAAATCATATGGTCTAAAAATGCATTTTTCCACTGATAACATGACATCAAGGGCGCACTCTTTCAGTCAATCAATGCGTGAGGTATATATATATATATATATATATATATATATATATATATATATATATATATACATATATATATATATATATATATATATATATATATATATATCGTCAAGGTTTCTGTGGTTTATCCGTTATACAGGGAAACCTGCGAAACAGGCTTGTAGGGATGATATAGCCTCTGTGTTTTTTCTGAACTAATGTGTATATATATATATATATATATATATATATATATATATATATATATATATATATATATATATATATATATATATATATATATATATATATATATATATATATATATTAGGGGCTGGGAATCTTTGGGTGTCCCACGATTCGATTTACAATCAATTCTTGGGGTCACGATTCGATTCAAAATCTTTTCTTTTTTTTTCAATTCAACACGATTCTCGATTCAAAAACGATTTTTTTTTTTTTTTTTTTTTTTTTAATGAAAACAATACACAACAATACCATAATAATACAATACAATTTCAAAACCAAACCCAATTTTGGAGTTCTGAACTTGTGATTTCTTGCAGTGTTAAGTCAAGTGGTAATATTTCACATTTGTCCCAATTGACTTTATACCCTGATAAACAGCCATATTCAGTGATGACATTATTGATATAGTGAAGAGAGGAGTTAACATGTGACAGGTAGAGAATTATGTCGTCACAATACATCGATAGCTTATTATACTGAGAGCCAATTTTTATAACATGAATATTATTTTCACTTCTTATTTTTGCAGCTAAGGGTTCAATAACCAAATTAAATAATAATCCAGATGCAGGACATCCCTGTTTTACTCCTCTTTTTAACGAAAAAGGTTCTGAAATATGATTATTGGTTTTGACTGATGCCATGGGCCTTGTATAAAGCATCTTAATCCATTGTATAAAATGATCTCCAAATCCAAATTTACGTAATGTGCAAAACATAAATGACCAGTTTATGCGGTCGAATGCCTTCTCCGCATCAACAGTATATACTGCTGTGGGATAAGGGAGACTTCTAGCATAGTAAATAACATTAAACTATTTCCTTGTATTGTCTGAAGATTGTGGAACTTCCATTGAAGCCAGTTTTGTCAGTATGAATTAATTTTCCTATTACATTTGATAATCGTGTGGCTAAGATTTTTTTGGATTGCATTGTTATGGTATTGCTGTGTATTTTTTTGTTGGATTGATTAATTAAAAAATATATATATATATATAAAAAAATTAAAAAAAATCGATTTTTAAAAAATGAGAATCGATTCTGAATCGCACAACGTGAGAATCGCGATTCGAATTCGAATCGATTTTTTCCCACACCCCTAATATATATATATATATATATATATATATATATATATATATATATATATATATATATATATATATATATATATATATATATATATATATATATATATATATATATACACTGGTTTGCTCCCCTTTTGAGAGACGAGGCGCTCAAATGCTCACTTTGTTGTCGTGAACTAAATGGACATAATACCGCCTCTGAGCTGCCCCTAGCTACAGTAGATGAGCAGCACCCACCATAAGCAGGCTTCACTACACATCTTAAAATAAGGCTTGGAACTCTGGCAACTATGCTTCAGTGGGAGTGGGAGCTCTTTTTTTTTTACCTTTTTGTTTTTTTTCAGCAAATAGGCTAACCTACAATGATAGCACTATTAGGATAGTCTTGCTAATGTTTGTGTCCTCCACTCCTTAAAGGCCTACTGAAATGAGATTTTCATATTTAAACGGGGATAGCAGATCCATTCTATGTGTCATACTTGATCATTTCGCGATATTGCCATATTTTTGCTGAAACGATTTAGTAGAGAACATCGACGATAAAGTTCGCAACTTTTGGTCGCTGATAAAAAAAGCCTTGCCTGTACTGGAAGTAGCGTGACGTCACAGGTTGAAGAGCGCCTCACATCTGCACATTGTTTACACCAGCAGCGAGAGCGATTCGGACCGAGAAAGCGACGATTACCCCATTAATTTAAGCCAGGATGAAAGATTTGTGGATGAGGAAAGTGAGAGTGAAGGATTAAAGTGCAGTGCAGGACGCCAGGGTGTATCTTTTTTCGCTTGACCGTAACTTTGGTACAAGGGCTCATTGGATTCCACACTTTCTCCTTTTTCTATCGTGGATCACGGATTTGTATTTTAAAACACCTCGGATACTATATCCTCTTGAAAATGAGAGTCGAGAACGCGAAATGGACATTCACAGTGACTTGTATCTCCACGACAATACATCGGTAAAGCACTTTAGCTTCGGAGCTAACGTGATAGCCTCGTGCTTAACTGCGGATAGAAACAGAAGAAACATGCCCCTGACTGGAAGGATAGACAGAAGATCAACAATATTATTATTACTTCTACTATCAGGAGACACCGAACCAAACCCTGGACCTGTAACCACACGGTTAATGCTGTCCAGCCTGGCGAAGCCTAGCAATGCTGTTGCTAACGACGCCATTGAAGCTAACTTAGCTACGGGACCTCGACAGAGCTATGCTAAAAACATTAGCTCTCCACCTACGCCAGCCCTCATCTGCTCATCACCACCCGTGTTCACCTGCGTTCCAGCGATCGACGGCGCGACGAAGGACTTCACCCGATCATCGGTGCGGTCGGCGGCTAGCGTCGGATAGCGCGTCTGCTATCCAACTCAAAGTCCTCCTGGTTGTGTTGCTGTAGCCAGCCGCTAATACACCGATCCCACCTACAGCTTTCTTCTTTGCTGTCTCCATTGTTCATTAAACAAATTGCAAAAGATTCACCAACACAGATGTCCAGAATACTGTGGAATTTTGCGATGAAAACAGACGACCTAAGCTGGCCACCGTGCTATTCCAAAATGTCTGCTTCAACCTGTGACGTCACGCGCAAACGTTATCATACCGAGACGTTTTCAGCCGGATATTTCCCGGGAAATTTAAAATTGCACTTTATAAGTTAACCCGGCCATATTGGCATGTGTTGCAATGTTAAGATTTCATCATCGATATATAAACTATCAGACTGCGTGGTCGGTAGTAGTGGGTTTCAGTAGGCCTTTAATGTTATGTTATGTTATGTTATTCTATGTGATGTATGGCTGCTATTACATTAGACAAGTACAGAGTTTACAGCCTGTATGTGTTTTTTAGAGGCATACACACTGTCAGGCGTGCACAAACACAGCTCATTAGCTCATTTGCGACTGGTATTGTATAATGAGAGCGTTTATGATACGTGCGGCGAAGCAGGCCATCGCTCTTAGCAAAATAACCTAATGTGATTGTTTTATTGGTGCTGGACTGTAGATATAATCTATGTGGCTGCTTAATAGCCAAAGATAGTATGAGAAAGATGAGAACTTTCCCTCAGACTACAATTAAGGAATGCATGATGTTTGACCGGCAGCACAATCTATTACAATAGATCTATATTTACAATACCTACAATGTGTGGTTAGAGTGGTATCAGTATGTAGAACAAACATGTTGAGTTGTCCTGTGCTTAAAGAGAGCACAAGGCTGCCTGCAAATGTATTTTTCCTCTCTCTCTTCAATTCTTGGCTGAACATAGTGACTCTGACTATGTGTGAAATGGAAAGTATGAACTTCAGTCATGCAAGCAGACGTAAAGTTAGACAAATATTATGTGTGCGTGTGGCTTATGGCTCGAAAGCATCTTCATGCCAGTGGTGGACATGGTGGTCAAACATGCACCAAGGAAAGTTAAAACACTTGTGGTGGTGATAATGCTACATTGTAAGCATGACAGCTTTTGTTAGATCATAATATTAGTTCTTTGGACCAAAAAGATTGACACGCTTAAAAATATAAATACTAAAAATGCAATGACTCAGGGAATGTATCTGATCTCTTAAATGTTTTGTTAATATCACAATTAACATTAATCTTTGGTCAAAGTCAAGGGAGCATCCTGCCACACAGTAGTCTCTAAAAGCAGGGGGCTGCAAACCTTTTTGAACTTGGGGCCCAACTTTTCCACTGCAAAGAATACCTGGGGCCCACTCATACTGTATATTAACACTGAATAGTCATTTTACTTTTGGTTTTAATCATATTCACTAATGGTATCTATCTAACCTTATATCTAACCTACTTACAGATTAACAGGATAAACATTGTCAAATGATATGAAACCATGTGTTAATCACAAAGATCTTTATTGTGACGACTGGGTCGCATGATGATGCGTGGTTGTTCTCCCAGGAATGCAGACGGCTTCGGACACAACGTGCAGGTAGGAAAAGGATTTATTTGAGAAACAAATCATACAGGAACAAACAAAAACGTGCTCCTAACACATAAGACAAAAACAAAGGGGCTAGCGTGGGAGCTAGCAAGAAAAATAGCCTAGCGTGTAAAGTAGCAGGAATAGAAATAGTCGTCAACTGTTGCATCAAGCAAATTAGGAAGCCAGGCCGACTCACTGGCAAGGCAGGTTTAAATAATGTCATTGATGACTAACAGGTGCGCGTCCGGAAACACACGCGGCAGGTGAAAACAATAAGCAGCCTTGGCAACAAACTCAGGTGCACAAAACAGGCACTCAAGGAGTCCAAAACTAACAGAAAACACAAGTGCCTCGAAAACGTAAACAGAAATATGATCCGGGCAGCGGATCATAACATTTATCAAGGCTTAGGTCAGGCTGATTACAAATATAAATAATAATCAAACATACTGCAAAAGAAGGGGCTCAAAAAACTGATGAAAAATAAAATTATTTAAATGTATATACAATAACTGCAAAAAAATCTATCTTAATTAAAATTAAATATTGATAATATATGTTTATAAAATAAACTGTCAATAAAACTAAAGTGCAAATGAAAATACAGCTTCATAATGTTTGCGCTTAAGAAACTTCCCTGTGACTTTAGCTCCAGACTTCTTGGTAAATGGTAAATGGGTTATACTTGTATAGCACTTTTCTACCTTCAAGGCACTCAAAGCGCTTTGACACTATTTCCACATCCACCCATTCACACACACATTCACACACTGATGGCGGGAGCCGCCATGCAACGCGCTAACCACGACCCATCAGGAGCAAGGGTGAAGTGTCTTGCTCTAGGACACAACGGATGTGACCACGTTGGTAGAAGCTGGGGATCGAACCAGGAACAACTGCGCCACGCCATCTTCCCTCTGTTTGTGATTGCCGTTACTGCCACAAGTGGTGGAAAAGTGTATTACAACTGAGTACCATACAGACCACAGCAGCAAAACAGATATTTTTCGGTAGCTCTCTAGGGGGCGCTCGCGGCCAAACAATGGGCCCAGCCCCATGGTTAAGAAACACTGCCTTAAAGTAGACAAAAATGTGAGACAATGAGGACAAAAGCAGCGATCTAGGTGGATAAAAACAGTCTTTGGCTAGCGGAGGTCATGGCAAGCAATAGTGCCAAGGAGAATCTGGAGCTCCGTCATTAAAGTCTCCTGTTTTCGAACACTTTGTAAAAGGACAAATAATACAAATGGATTAGAATTATAAAGCATTTTTTCCGGTGACTCAAAGGGTGTTTCACTGGGAACCCATTATTCATTCATTCACCATTCATACATTGCCGGAAGCTCGTTTTTGCCAGAAATCTGGAAGGCCGCTCTACCATGTAAGTCATGTCGCCCTGAATATACTAGTGGATTTGACGGAATCAATGTGTCAGCATTTATCAGTATATATCGGGAACGAGCTGGATCTACTAACGCTGCACTTCAGGCAATAAGGAACTTTAAAAATACTCATAAAATAATAACATCGCTGGGTGTGACGTGCTACAGGTTTGAGTAATTCAGGGTAGTTAACGTAAACACGCACTGTGTGACATCAAGACCAATATGTGGTGCTGCTTATAAGCACTGACATGTACACAGCCCAAAGACTGTATGAAGCGTAAATGAAGAACACATGTTGAATGGCCAACAATGGCTTTCTTAGGTTAGCTTGGCACCTGAAGTCCAGATTGTTTCAATAGTGAGAGCGTTTTGTGCTCATTGACCAGAGTGTTGGTAGAAAAGGTGGGCTTCAGCAAAGTACACTTGCTCACGCACAAACACAACCATCACCTACTGTATAATTAATGCAATCATTGCTTCTGCCAGTTATAAGTAAAAAATGCCACCTTGTTCAATAATAGGAAGTAGAAAAGCACTCGGAGAGCGCAGACCTCCGGTAGGCCCTATACCCCAATAGTAAAGAATCCTTAAAAAAAATCCTGAATCCAGACAATGATTCGGATCACCCTCAAAATCAGACCACTTGTGTCTTATCCCATTTTTAAGATTTCCTGAAATTGAAATCAAAATCTGCCCATTACTTTTTTAGCTTTGTTGATAACTAACACGCAGGCAAACAAACAAAGTTTTGCTCGTTAGTCGCTTCCAGACTGCAAAATAATTAACTCGTTGTATATGTCCCAGCAGCTGGCCGTGTTAGTTCTATAGTGGAATGAAATAAATAGAGTGAATCGTCTTGTTAGTCAATCACTCTCTTTGTCTCTGTGGGTGGAGGTGGGGTCGATAGCATACACATAGAGAAAGCATACGTACACACACAGACAAGTTCAGCCTCAAAATTATGTAACCCACCCCAAAGGTCTAATCACTTGTTCCTTGTCCCTTTTCAGACATTCACTGAAGGTTTCATCAGACTCAAAACAAACACACTAACAAACAAACAAACAGGCAAACCCTTGCAAATCCGTCATATCTTTGTGGAGATGATAACCTGAATAAACAACAGGGTGAGGCAAGACAATAATGCAATGCAAAAACTAAAATCAAAGTAAGATTACTATTTTAAATCAAAGCACAAGATATATTTTTTTACTATGTCAGACTATTTACTTTTATTGGGAAAACTGTTAGGAAAAGATTGCTTAATAGTCAAGAATAAGCATTTCTTTAAAGTGCAGATGTTTAACACTTGGATTTCAGTTTTTGCAGTGTGGCGATGCAGTGTTGTATCATGAAGGGATGGTGCACATAAACATGTTAAAGCATGGTATGATATGGCCACAATTTGGGTGTAAAATGCTCACTGCAGGGTATTTTTTTTTAATACATACAGTATGTAGGCAAAAGTATACAAGAACTAGAAGTCAGAAAATGCAGACATTTGGCAGGCCGTAGCTCTTGCTAGGGGAATATGTTCCACCTTAAAGCAGAGTAGAATGTTAAAGGCCTACTGAAATGATTTTTTTTATTCAAACGGGAATAGCAGATCCATTCTATGTGTCATACTTGATCATTTCGCGATATTGCCATACTTTTGCTGAAAGGATTTAGTAGAGAAAATCGACGATAAAGTTCGCAACTTTTGCTCGCTGATAAAAAAAAGCCTTGCCTGTACCGGAAGTAGCGTGACGTCACAGGAGCTAGTATTCCTCACAATTCCCCATTGTTTACAATGGAGCGAGAGAGATTCGGACCGAGAAAGTGACGATTACCCCATTAATTTGAGCGAGGATGAAAGATTCGTAGATGGGGAACGTTACAGTGAAGGACTTGAGAGGCAGTGATGGACGTATCTTTTTTCGCTCTGACCGTGACTTAGGTACAAGCTGGCTCATTGGATTCCACACTCTCCTTTTTCTATTGTAGATCACAGATTGGTATTTTAAACCACCTCAGATACTATATCCTCTTGAAAATGAGAGTCGAGCACGCGAAATGGACATTTAAAGTGACTTTTATCTCCAAGACAATACATCGGTGACACACTTAGCTACTGAGCTAACGTGCTAGCATCGTTCTCAAATGAAGATAGAAACAAAATAAATAAACCCCTGACTGGAAGGATAGACAGAAGAGCAAAAATACTATTAAACCATGTACATGTAACTACACGGTTAAAAATTCTCAGCCTGGTAAGGCTTAACAATGCTGTTGCTAACGACACTAAGGCTAATTTAGCAACTTAGCAGCTGGACCTCACAGAACTATGATAAAACATTAGCGCTCCACCTACGCCAGCCAGCCCTCATCTTCCCATCAACAGCCGTGCTCACCTGCGTTCCAGCGATCAACGGCGCGACGAAGGACTTCATCCGTGGGTTTGGCGGCAAGCATCGGCTAGGCGTCTTCTATCAGGGTAAGTAGTCCTTGTTGTGTTGCTGTAAGTATTGTACTTAGCCGCTAAGACACCGATCGATCCCACCTACAACGTTCTTCTTTGCAGCCTCCATTGTTCATTAAACAAATTGCAAAAGATTCACCAACACAGATGTCCAGAATACTGTGGAATTTTGTCGAAGAAAACAGAGCTTTGTGTATTGTGTCCAATAGGGCCCAAACACTTCCGTGCATTTTATGACGTCACGCGCATGAATCATATCCAAAGGAGATTTTCAACCGGAAGTGTGGCGGGAATTTTAAAATTGCACTTTATAAGTTAACCCGGCCGTATTGGCATGTGTTTCAATGTTAAGATTTCATCATTGATATATAAACTATCAGACTGCATGGTCGGTAGTAGTGGGTTTCAGTAGGCCTTTAAGGGAGTCGCACTCTCTGTTCAAGGACAAAACACAATAAGTACACACTGTGTTTTTATCTTTGCAAATACACACACACACACACACACACAGTATCTCATTTGGTTTCGATGGTGAGAAGAAGTGCCAGGAACAAGACAAAGCCTGAGTGGACAAATGTGTGTCTGTCCAAAAGACACACTTAGGTTAACTTTTGGTTACATTGGACCAAACCCAAACAACTTAGCCAAGGAGGGGCAGCAAGGAGGACAAAGCTACGTGAGCAGAGGGACAATTTAGAGAAAATGCACCTGACTTAGTAGGGCACGGTCTTTTCTCTAGCGCTTGCATTGCTTCTGATTATTCTACAAAAGGAGTAAGTACAAATTGTTAATCTTCAATTCTAGTACCCTCGCCTTATTCAGACAAGCCATTAGAACAAAAGAACCTGGGAGGGCTAAAAAAGGAGATCTGAACACTCCCAATAGTAAAAAAAAAAAAAGTATTGAATTTAAATGGTGACTTTCTGAGCTATTTAAAGCGGATGAAAGACATTGAGTGAACCCACTTGTCAGTTATCAATTCTCTTTGTCTCTGTGGGTGGAGGCAGGATCACGAGCATGCACACAGGGCACACACAGAAATTGAACTTTGTAACTTTACATTAAGAAACAAAGAAAAAAAATATCCAGATCAGGCCTAAAATCAAATTAGTTGTTCCTCATCCCATTTTGGACATTTCCTAAAACTTTCATCAACATCCGCAAATAACATTTTGATTTATGTTGCTTACTAACAGACTAACAAACAAACAAACCCCAGCAATTGCGTGACATTGTGGTGCAAGTAATAACATCATCATGGGATTTATGCTGTGCTGAGTCTTTGCAGCCTGAAACGTCCACTGGTAACAAGGAGGCCTAAAAGCTTCAAATGCTCAAAAGGCCCACATCAGTCAACTAGAAGCAAACATGACACCTCTCACTGGTGAAGTGACCAGAGGAAAAGAGGCAGTTGGAGATGTGTCATCACCAAGGATCTCACTGTTTTTATTCTTCAGCCTGCTGCGATGCTCTCCAGTCTTCAGCTCTCTCCGTAAAGACCGCAGCAGCCTGTTTCAGACTTATCTGACAGTAGAAATATAAATACTAGACTGAAACTTAAACTATTAACTGAGTTGATCAAAGGCCATGAAAAGTTTTCTTTACTGAATATATTCCAGTTGAAAATGAGCAAATACTACCAGATGGTTACAGTGGAGTTGTTTACATTCTGAACATTTCGAATCATTAAATCATCTATTTGGAAAACGGCAGTAGCTCAAAGAAGTCTTAACATGCATACGGTATGCAAGAAACAGGGCCTGCACATTGTGCACATTCAGCACTCACAACTGTGCATGCTAAACGCTTGTCTGCTGTAGGGATGATTTATTCTCGCCATCGTTAATCCCATTCTCATTAAGAAGCTGCACACCCCTTTTCTTTTTCCTCCTTTGTCTTGGCGCTTGGCCAAACACAACAAACAGATGACTTAGTATTCTTGCCTACTGAGGGTTCTTCTAAGAAGGGAAGGTGCAAGCTATGCTTGCAAACACTTTGAATAAATCTTCATTATATTAGATTTGGATTAAAACCCCTCCCTGTGTTTCTTCTTTTGCATTATTCGCCAGCGACTGAGGATGTTAACAAACTCAATGCATAGGAACACAAACCAGGTTTAAGGCCTAAATATTCTTCACACAGGTATTAAATGCATGTTAAATCATGAAATGTATCGGTACTGTACTCACCACAAATGAATGATAATGAAAGATGAATCAGAGTCACGGTTTCGACCGGTGATTCTGAAACTGTGGTACGTGTACCCTAGTGGAACACAGGCTCCATCTAGTGGTATGCCAAATAATCACTTTAATAAATATTCAAACACAGTGTTACTATTTAAACCAGGGGTGTCAAAGTCAAGGCCCCCAAGGAATTAATTATCTATGGATGATATTTGATTAGTATTAGAACCGGCCTGCAGGCCACAGCCGCCTGCTGCTGTTTTGCACGCACCAATACTCCATCAGTGTTGGCGCTAGGAATTCTCAAAATGGAGTCCCAGGGACCTCATCAAGTCATAAAAATGGGGTCCCACAATAAATTTTTGGGTTCCCACTTTTTTGTAACCGTTTTGAAAACAAATGATAAGTGTATGCATTATCCTGTTATATCTCACATTCAATATTGTGTTTTGGAAAAAGGTTATCATAAACGTTACTTAATTGATTAAAAAGATAATACAAAAGAAAACATATTGTTATACATATGTAAATGTATTCAGTTATAAACGTTCATTCACTTTCTTCTTTCCTTCATGGATCTAAAATTTACCGTTGCCGGTATTTTTTTCTATATTTTTATTGTAATATTTTCAGAATGTGTT
The DNA here is from genome assembly GCF_033978785.1 of Entelurus aequoreus. Taxonomy (NCBI): domain Eukaryota; kingdom Metazoa; phylum Chordata; class Actinopteri; order Syngnathiformes; family Syngnathidae; genus Entelurus; species Entelurus aequoreus. The sequence continues at coordinate 48,595,429 of NC_084733.1, read as the reverse complement.
TGTTCTATTTTTGGCCAAAGTAAAACAAAGAAAACAATCTGAAGTTGTCTTTATTTTTTTGTTTTAATGCCATGATTTTAATAGTCCGGCCCACATGTGCACAGATTTTCCTCCATGCGGCCCCTAAACTAAAAGGAGTTTGACATTCCTGGTTTAAACTGTGTGTAAATTAACCGGCCAAAAATATTAAATATACTACATATATAGTATAACCTCTGCCTTGTTTGAAATGTCTACATAGGCCTATTATGGTATTGTATTTTAATGTTGGTCATTATGGTGGTACTCGGAGAGCCAAGTAATCTATGAGGTGGTACTTCATGAACAGAGTTTTAGAACCACTGGTCGACACTTTAGCATGGTTGTCAGGCTGGGCTGAGACAATTCAGCCACCTGCAGAGCAGCAATGCTATCTATATCTGTCTGAGAAGGTGTTTCTTCAAGCCGTGTCTAACTCATCCACCTTGCTTGTCTGTTGCAATTCCAGTAACGACTCACGATAATATATTAACTTGTGTGTTGTGTATTCATTTGTGTTCAACTCGCAAATGTTGAGGTCAAATTTTAAGAAAGTTGACTGTAAAAGCCGTAATCTTGCACTGTAGACATCATACAGTCCAAGAAAACATTTTGTTTTATCATCACAAATTTATGAATAAATACACATTTAAAAACATAACAATAAAAATAAAAGTATTAATTTGCAAATGTGCCAGGTCTCGAATGTTGATATAGGAATATGTGAGGAGCTACTGTAATACAGTCTGATTAGTGTAGATAGAAGCATGAACACAACACAATCTGGCAGGCAATGGTTGACAAAACTTCTCCTTTTACAAGCCAGTTTAAAGATGAATTAGCAATAAGTAATATTAGAAAATATTTGTTTTCACCAATATCGGCAAAAACATTCAGTGATAAGGTAAAAGTTGCAGACGGCATCTTTGTTCTGAAGCACTAAGGGGCATGAATGAATGTTCCACTCAGTGTACTGCCCCACTCTTGTGCCAATACCATCCACTCATCTACAGAATTGGAGCAATGGAGGTGGGGGTTGGGGGGGGGGGGGGATAACGTGACCGCACACTGACCCGGCTTCGTTTTCAGGATACTAAAATGCACCGAGCTGCTCATGCAGAACACATGGAGGTGCTAAAGAGAGGGAATCACGGAACTTCATCCGCCCAATTACACAATGAGGAGAACAACCTGCTGCTAGTATCCATACTGCACGGAACACTCAGTGAGCCTGAGACTGAGCCGCTGGCCTCAGCCTCCCCACCTGCAGGGCCTTGCACAGACAGAGACAAAGGAACTCATCAAATATGCCAATCAGTAAAGAAAAAGCGATTAAAAAAAAACCCAGCAATGTCCTGTCTGTTAACAAAGACGATGATCTAGTTCATCACAACAAACCGCAGCAACACAAACAAATAGGAGCAAAACAACATTAGCGTGCACGGTTTAAAAAACAGTCTAGTCAACTCATTAGGTGCATTGTCACAGTTTGCATGTTGCATGAAAACACTGTCTGGTTCAAACTGTGTTGATTAATTTAGCCCATTCAGAGCAATTGAAATGTGTGTAAAACATTCAAATATGGTCACATAAAAGAAATTACCCAAAATGTCCTTTGGAAACATGCCTGAATATGACCTCATCGAACTATCAGTATCCTGCTGGGATTAGTGCTATTCTAATTTTAATATTTATGATTTCGTTATTTACTCAGGAATGTTTAAAACAAGTATTTTTGACACCATCAAGTGCAACAGCACTACCATAATTAAAAGAAAAGTGTTAAACATACTCACGCTACTGATAGAAAAGACAAGTGTATAGGACACAACCCCAGGCAGAGACCTGATTGGCTGACACAGAATCAGTGAGGCGGGGCAAAGAGACACAAAACACTTTTAAAACAGAACAATTTAACCTCCAAAAAGAAAGGGAAAAAAAGACCAAACACACACAGTGGTCCTTATTGCCTCCCCAAAAATTCCTGAAGCAAATTTGTAAGAATTTTAAGCCAAGCAACAGAACTGCTGCATCATCTACAAAGACAAGATAACATGTTTTCCCTTTTCTGTGTATTCTAAATAGTGTAAAACTGCCAGTAAGAGGCAGGTAATTGGGATATAATAATAATAATAATAATAATAATAATAATAATGCATTAGATTTTATATCACGCTTTTCTATTATTATGATCTATTCCACCTATAAAGCCCTCTAAAAACTACCTAAAAACCTCCAACACTGATTTATATGCATGCTGTAAGTATACATGTAACATAGTAACAGCCACATTCACGATCATATGTAATATTAACCGTATTTCAGTCATTTTAAGCATTACTGAAACATCTTCCTTAGCAGCATTGATTTCCTAGAGCACATAGCAACAAACGCTACCATTGCCATGCACTAAACCAGGTGTCGCCAAACTTTTTGACTCGGGGGCCGCATTGGGTTAAAAAAATTTGGCCGGGGGCCAGGCTGTATGTATATATATATGTATATATATATATATATATATATATATATATATATATATATATATATATATCCATCCATCCATTTTTTGTACCGCTTATTCCCTTCGGGGTGGCGGGGGGCAGTGGAGCCTATCTCAGCTACAATCGGGCGGAAGGCGGGGTACACCATATATACATATATATATATATATATATATATATATGTATGTATATATATATATATATATATATATATATATATATATATATATATATATATATATATATATATATATATATATATATATATATATATATATATATATATATATATATATATATATATATATGTATATATATACATATACTGTATACATTGTCTTTATAATCCGTTTTGTCATTTAACATCAATTAACATTGATGTTCATCAACATTTAACATTGTCACGTTATCGATGGGAACATTCATTTTTAGACAAAATGATTTGCCTGAGTGGCTAGGAGACACCAAGAGTAACAAGCGGTAGAAAATGGATTAGAAAGGAAAGATTAAAAATAAAAAATTAAAACAATTACAATAAAAAATAAAAAACATTTTAACTTGGGACTTCCTGTGGGCCGGATTTTGGATGCTGGGGGGCCGGATCCGGCCCGTGGGCCGTAGTTTGGGGACCCCTGCACTAAACGTTTCAAATAATAACATAAAACAGTGACTTTCAATGTCCGTTCACACTGGGATGCCAACTGATGGGATGGTTGTATCTTTGAGCACTTGTGCTCTCCTTGAGCTGGTACATTCTCACTAATACCCACTCTTCAGATAAAACATGTTTCCTTGCGAGGTTGCTGGGATGGTTTTATGCCGCGTTCCATCTGTTGAGAGCCATATAGTATCAAGTTTGTGGATTTTCAAAGTCGACCAACTTGGCTCGATGCCACAACCTTCTGCTGTACAGGTGAGATGCAAGACGGATAAAAAAGCATAATTTTTAACTAACTCAAAGGCAATACAGCAGCAGCAGAGGCAGCTTACTTCTTTATCTTATTGCGGGTCACAACCAACATTGTTAGCAGCTCAAGCTACCTCCTGGCTAGTAGCCGGCTACTAGCTCGTGGTCTGAGGAGCAGTGTGAGCAAAGTAGTTTGGTAGTGTTAGCTTTTACAATAATATTGTTGCTATAGTTTGGTTATTATTCAGGTCAGGGTAAGTTTTGGCAGTTTTTGGATGTTTTTTTAGAGCGCTTTATAGTCATAGTGGATGAATTTTGCGCTGTCAGCCGCCTTGTACAATCAGTTTTTCACTATTTGGAATGCACAGAAAAGGGGAAAAATGTGTGTCCTTGTCTCACAGAAGGATTGTGGGTGAAAAAAGTGCAGTTCCCCTTTAAAGCAAAAGCTATTGCGTTTGAAGAAAATAGTCTTCAACACACTTGTCACACCATCTTTTTAAATTCAAACACTCTCAATAGTGCCTCATCAAGACTTACCATCATTTTTAATTTTGTGATTGTGATCAATCCTGTTTTTGGTTGTATTATTGATTTTCCCTCGGCTTCCCATTGCTTATTGCCATGGTGACATTTAATTTGTGTTTTTCAACGGTGAGATCTTAACCAAGTGTCCCGCAAAACTCGGGGTCAACTGGAAGCCATTTCTCCCTGCACTCTCTCCCTTGTCTCATTTTAATCTCTCTGTGCAGCTCCACACCCCCTCCTCCGCCCAAGCCCCCACCGCCCCGCTCCCCGCTCCCCTGGGTAGCCGGAGTTCAGTGGCCGAGGTACGTGCACGCCAGGCCGGTGTGGCACGCGAGCTCATCCCCGCTCGGCTCCCCAAGCACGCAAAAACTCAAGGGGATTAGAAAGAAATATCTGTATACTGTACATAATACATGGCTGCTGTGCTGGGTGCCACGCAGTGAACTTCCATCACGCAGCCTGCACACACTGGAAACAGCAGGAGAAGATTTGAATTCAATTATTGCATTTAACTACTTAACAATAAAAACAGAACGTGCTGTGTTTCTGGGGAGTCTATTACTGTAGTGTACGATAAAGCACTGTTCTTTTTTTGTTTATGCAAGGATGAAAAAATGGGACCTTTAATAATCTCCATCTACATAACTTCACTACACAAGTTTAAAGTTAAGTACCTATGCGGTCAGTGCACCTCTTAAGAGAGCTCAGTTCAGCGAGCCTTGATTGAAATTAATCCTTTGCTTTTCTTTGGATTTTTATTACGCTTTGGCAAAATACATTCTAGTTTTTTCTAATCAGAGGAGATTTCGGTAGAATAGATCTTGTATACCAAAATCTTGTCTGAATAGAAGAAACTGGTATATTTAACAAGAATTAATATAATGAACTTTTTCCAGTTTTGGCAACACTTCTTCAAAACAGATTCAATTGAACAGACTTGTTCTGAAGGATGTTTGAATACAATTGGAATTCAATAATTGCATTTATTTACCTAACAAAAAAACAGAACTTTCCCGGGAAGTCTGTCACCATCATTGGTCCAGTCCACTGAATTTGCTTCTTTGAAAATTAACGTATATTTCAGTCGTTTTAAAACTGTAAACCTGATAATACAAGTACAAATAGGTTGTCACCCATTTCAGGCAACTTTATTTCATTTTTCATAAGGTTCCTAAACCAAAGTTGAACCATTTTATTAACAGGATTGAAGTATGCACATTATGTTCCACATTACAGTACAGTAGTACCTCAACTCAGGAGCGTAATTGGCTCTATGACTAAGCTTCTAACTCAAAACACTTGAATCTTAAGTCAACATCTCCCATTAAAACGAATTGAAATCAATTTAATCTGTGCTCCCCCAGCCCCAAAACTGCAAGATGTTAACATGTAACAGGCAAAATTGTAGATAAGAAATGCATGAAAAACAATGCAATAAAATGAATGTACTACAAACAACTACAGTAGTTTTATGAAGTAATGTATACAGTATATACAGTGCCATAGAACAGGGATTCTTAATCTTTTCGACCTTGGGCCCCAATGTTTGTCACTACAAAGGGAGCCGGGGGCCAACTCAAATATTACCACTGAATTAGTAATCTAATTCTTGATTTTATTCGTATTCAATAATTACCGATATATCTAACCTACTTACAGTTTAACAGGACAAATCTTGTCAAATGTTATAAAACCATGTGTTGACCACAAAGTTTCTTTAATAAACAGTCAATAAAATTAAAGTGCAAATGAAAATACAGCTTCACCACTTTAGTCACATTTTTTGTGCTAAACAAACTTCTCTATGACTTTAGCTCCAGACTTTTTCTGTTTGTTTGATGGTGATATTGCTGTCACAAGTGGTGGAAAAGTGTATTACAACTGAGTACTGCTGCGACCCAAACTGACCACAGCTGACAAACAGATCATTTTTGGCGGCCCTCTAGGGGGTGCATGCGTTGCACCATACACTTGATATTAAAATATTTTGTCCTTACTTTGTACTCTGAAGAGTGATAAACTTCTTCTTAAACTTGCTTCACAAATTTAAGAATGGGGAATGTGTTTCTGCAGCACATCTACTATATCTTCTTCACGTCTTTGTTATATGTAATCAATTTTAAAACTGACTGTTTTATTTCCTAATAATAATAACGTTTAGCTGAACAATGTTAAAATATGAATTGCCTGTAAAAATCAGGGTTTATGGAAGCCCCAGTATTGTAAAAATAAAATGATTGTTGTCAAAATCAAATATGTGTAATGAGTGCATTATAGTAATATTCTGCGGTACCTTGAAAAACTGTCTTGTTTATTGTATGGCCAATCATCGCACCTCACAAACTAGTCCATTTGCCTGAGTATCATTCAGTAGAATAAGAGAATCTCACACGTTGGTGTCTCAGTTTTGTTGCGTTATCAATACACTGTGTGAGCCTAACTGTGTACAAAGCATGTCTTGGCGCTACAAAGAACGTTGCAAGTGCCAGCACTTTGATAAAGAAGGTGAAAACGCTGTTGAATTCCAGAGAGAAGTCAAAATAAAGAACAAAGGCACCGTCTGTCTCCTTTGGGGGCGGCGTGGCGAAGTTGGGAGAGTGGCCGTGCCAGCAATCTGAGGGTTACTGGTTCAATCCCCACCTTCTACCATCCTAGTCACGTCCGTTGTGTCCTTGAGCAAGACACTTCACCCTTGCTCCTGATGGGCCTGGTTAGCGCCGTGCATGGCAGCTCCCGCCATCAGTGTGTGAATGTGTGTGTGTGAATGGGTGAATGTGGGAATAGTGTCAAAGCGCTTTGAGTTCCTTAAAAAAAGGTAGAAAAGCGCTATACAAGTACAACCCATTTACCATTTGCCCCTGTCCCTTGCTGCTCAGCACTGTGTTTATCAAAAAAGAGTCTTCAATAAAGGTAAAAGTGGCGATAAATGTTTATTTATATATTTCGTTCGTCATGCATTTGGATTTTGCATGAATTTCTGCATGTAAAACTAATTCTCTCAATTAATTAGATTGACATCATTTCCTATTGGAGAAGTTTATGAAATGCGTGAAATTGAGGTAATATAAATGTTATCTATTGGGTGCAAAACTTCCTCTAGGGTCTTTTTTATGTGTTAAACCCAAATGTGGCATTGTGGTGTGTTTCTCATGATGTAGACTAGGGCATAAGTGGGGGTTACGCCATGTAATCATAGCCTGCTATGTATGTTTGTACATATGTTACAGCTATATTTAGCTACAAAACCTAAACAAATAGACTTTTGGAAGCACTCTGCAGATCTTGAAGAATTCCTAAAAATGTCCAAAATGCTCACTCTCTTAGTAACGGTTGATTTTTTTTTTTCTTCATCTGACACAAGTGAAAGCAATATTTCACAATAACCAGATTCACAGTTTTTTTTATTTATTCCAAATTAACACAGGACCCAGAGGCCTCCGTGACATTCTAATTGAGCCAATCTTATATCAGGTTGCATGTACGGCTGCACGCGAACGATCTCGGGTGCTTTGTCAAATTACTCCAGTTGGGAACAAACCATGGTGCTCCTATTTCAAATTATGAATTTTATTTCAAGCACAGCAGCCTAGGAAAATAAATGGAAAGTAACATTCCTACAGTCGTAGAGTACACATTGACATTTTTAGAGCAAAATATCAAACATTTGCGCCAAACCATCAGCCTTGATATGTCACTTAAATAGAGTGGTGTTGCTCCTTTTTGCAGCATGTCACAACATACTTCTTACTTGTACCATTTTGAAACACTTGAAATGTTTGTTTTTTCAAACAATCGCAGGACAGGACAATGTTGTCCGGTTAACGTTCCCTCGGAGCATTGTGGTCTGGCATAAAAGGCATATGCATGTTTGAGCACAAATGCCCAGTGGTTACCTCCTGGTTGTTTGAGGTGGCGTTTGTCCGCAGGTTGTTTTTGTTGGTGCCCTTACTGTCTCTGTTGATTTTTGAATGCTGCTTTTTCTCAGTGCCCCCACCTAAAAAAAGCCCCTGTGTTCAGTCTACATTTCTTTTTCCTCAGTCCCGCCAGCTCCCCAACTGCCTGTTGGCCCCCTGGTTTTGCTCTCACTGCTGCAAACCCCCCAACGCGATCCAAAATCCAACCCTCTTTCCCTCTTGCTTCCTCCCCGTCGGTGCTGTGCGTGACAGTAGCTCACTGAGAAGTGGAAATGAGACTAGTAAACAATGATTAGCTCCAGAGCCAGAGCAGCCTGGTCTGCCATTGGTCCTGCCCCCACCCACTAGCACATGCAGTGTATATAATAACCCCCCTTTACACACACACACACACACTGGTCTCATCTAGAGTCAACGCCAGGTCAGGGGCAGCCTCTCACTGCCAGGTTACAAGAGGTAATCACAGGCAAACACAGCAGCCACACGCTAAATGCACACATGACACTTCCCCCCCCCACCCCCATGGACTCCCCAACACCCTACCACCCTCTTCCCCAGCCACAAACCTGGCTCTAATTAGTGTGATGGGGATGCAAGTGGCCACATGTGTGCAAGGAGCAGACTCAGGCAACGAGGGAGGAGGAGGAGGAGAAGGAGGGGATGGTTTCCCCCCATAGGAATATAGACGAAGCAGTCATCCCCACTGCAGGGTATTCAAAGACATTGCTATGGCTCTGGTTAACCCAGGAATCATTGTGGAGGATTTGGGTCTTAGCCACGCCACATTTCAAAAGACAAATGCCTTCCGGGCTCGGAAATAGCAGAACTTGATATCTGTAAATGCCTTTTTGTAGGACAATTAACGTGAAAGAATGACACATTTCCTGTTTGTTTACATCATTTAGGCATGATGTATACAACACAGTTAATTAAAAGCAAAAGTTCTGCAGAAGTCGTATTTATGTGTACATCTAAAGAGTTGGTAAAAGTGGGCCAACTAAACTTCTCTGTGCTATGATGTGATCTCCTCTCTCATGCAACACTGCAGAATGTACAGTATGTGCAGCATAAAATATGATGTTGCCGCAAAGTCAGATATTAATATTTGATGTCTTGTCTGCCCCGAATTATGGTGCCTGTTTATTGTACCAGCCCTAAATGATTGTGTGGGATATTTTAAACATATTGGTGTGCTTATATCCAGCATGTTTCATTTGTTTTCTATTATTTACAAATTATTTACTTAAGTGGCATTATGGTTTTGTTGGCATCACAACTGATGATTAAAAGTGCATTGATAGAAATGCAATTTTAGCTCAGTTATTCAAACTACTGAATATTTTAAAGATTATTGTCGTGTGGAATTATACTAACCCCCCTTTAGAGCCCATTATTAGACAGCTGCATTCATTTAATCCAAGCAACTTTTGGATATCCACTCGCTCAAGTCCACTCAGATCCAAACAAATTATCATTGCATTAAATCAATCGTCTACAGAGCACAAATTAACTACAACTAGGAAACTCTACCAAGAGTTACACCAACCGTTTTAAATTATTTTTTCTGGCGCCTAATGAGTCTTCCACAGGAGAAAAGTAGAAAAAAAGTTGCACATGGACAAATGAAAGCGCCGCCAGTCCTCCAATTAGTAAGACAAATTGGCGCGACACGTTTCCTTCTGCATCGGTCACCAGTTGCTGTGTCTCTGACACAGACATTGCTGACTCTCCTCTCCAGCGGCGCTCGTTCCTGCTGCCTGCACGCTCCCGTTGAGTCTGCTCGCGGACGCGCGCCTCCCCCTCCAAGAACGCTAGGCGGCAGGGAGATAATGTAGTGGGGGTCTGCAGGACTTCCACAATGGGAGGAGTATGAAATTTATCCGGAGCCCTGCCCACTAAAAGCAAAACATATAAGAAGGTGGTGGAAGCTCAAGGCAGACACTCAAACCTTAAATCATCTGCAAAAAAAACTTCAACCAAACTCTTTTTATTGATTTTTTTTCTCTCTCTCTCTGGGTCTTTATTATAATAAATTCCTAGACTTGGTAAACTTTTCTGACATTTTCATCCTACCCGATTAGGGAAAACAGATTTATTTTTACTCTCTAAACCTAAAAACTACATTTTGAGCACATTTTGAGCCCATAAATTTAAGGTTTCTTTTTTTTTCTATTTGGAAGAATATTTGTCCTGATGGCAGTGGACACTGACTTTGGCATGAAGAGCAGCAGCATTATGCGAGAATGGAGCGGACAGGTCCAGCCTGCTCTGGTTGCATCTTTTATCTTCTTCTTCTGCTTGGAAGCCTGCCTGTGGTTCAGGAACCTGAGGCTCAAGAGAAGGCTGCCGGGACCCTTCGCCTGGCCTGTAGTGGGCAACGCCATGCAGCTGGGTCAGATGCCTCACATCACCTTCGCCAGACTAGCCAAGAAATATGGTAACGTGTACCAGATACGGCTAGGTTGCAGTGACATTGTGGTGCTGAACGGAGACAGGGCGATACGTCAGGCTCTCATACAGCACAGCAAGGAGTTTGCAGGCAGGCCAAACTTTCTTTCCTTCCAGATGATCTCTGGAGGCAGGAGCCTAACATTTACTAATTACAGCAAACAGTGGAGGGCACACAGGAAAATTGCACAGTCCAGCCTGAGAGCCTTTTCCTCCGCAAACAGTCAAACCAGGAAAGCCTTTGAGCAGCACGTTATGGCAGAGGCTTTGGAACTGGTGCGGGCCTTCTTGCATCACAGCGCGGATGGACGGTATTTTGACCCTTCTCATGAGTTCACAGTAGCCGCCGCTAACGTCCTGTGCGCGCTTTGCTTCGGGAGGCGATACGGCCACGACGACCTGGAGTTCAGGACAATGTTGACAAGGTTGGCCAAATTTGGTGAGACCGTCGGCGCAGGCAGCTTGGTAGATGTCATGCCCTGGCTGCAGTCCTTCCCCAACCCGGTCCGCAGCATCTACGAAAACTTTAAAAGTCTCAACGAGGAGTTTTTTGCATATGTGACAGATAAAGTGATAGAGCACAGAGAGTCCTTCAGTCCAGATGTGACCCGAGACATGAGTGACGCCATCATCAACGTGATCGAGCACGGAAAAGAGAGCGGCCTGACAAAAGACTTTGTAGAAGCGACAGTGACAGATCTAATCGGGGCAGGCCAAGACACAATATCCACCATCATGCAGTGGATCATCCTGGTCCTGGTCAAATATCCAGAGGAGCAAGCTAAGCTACATGACCTCATAGACAAAGTGGTGGGTCCAGACAGACTTCCCTCAACAGAAGATCGCATCCGCTTGGCATACCTGGATGCCTTCATCTACGAGACCATGCGTTTTACCAGCTTCGTCCCGCTCACCATCCCCCATTCCACTACCTGCGATGTCACCATCGAGGGTCTCAACATCCCCAAAGACACAGTGGTCTTCATCAACCAGTGGTCCGTCAACCATGACCCTCTGAAATGGAAGGATCCGCATATATTTGAGCCCTCGCGCTTCCTGAGTGAAAACGGGGCCCTCGATAAAGACATCACCAACAGTGTTATGATTTTCTCAACAGGTAAGCGGCGCTGTATTGGTGACCAGATCGCCAAGGTGGAAGTGTTTTTATTCACGGCGGTCTTGCTGCACCAGTGTAGCTTAGCGAGCGACCCCTCCCAACCCGTCACTCAGGACTGTTCCTACGGGCTCTCACTGAAGCCCCTCAGGTACTGTGTCAGCGCCAAGCTCAGAGGAAAGTTACTTGACTTGTTTTCCCCAGTGTGAGTGGTATGCACTAAAACTGGGAATTAAAACCAGCAGAGACTTCCCCACACTACCCCACCAGTGACATTTAACAGTGAATATCAGCAAACCTGCACTGAGTTCTGTTGAAAATGTTACTATTTAATATATTTAAACATGCATTGCTGTTGAGAGTACAGTGTGGAAGCTGTAATGTTAATGAGTAGGAATTCAGGTTAATAGTTTTAATGCAAGAAGTTTTCCATTTTGTACATGTTTATTAAGAGGTAAATGCTAGTTTTGTATGAGCATGTATGTGTAAGATGTGCACAGGAGCCTAGCCACATCCCACAAATGTCCATTTAAACTAACATTATAACGTAAGCGAATGTTAGTCACTTGTTCTCAATCTTTGACTATATTTAACCTTTGTCACGTCATGCTTTTTCACTGATTTTTTACAAGTTTTGAGCATGACAATACAGTAACAAGTATAAATAAAGTGTAAAGTATAAATGTTATCTATCACACTATCTACTGTAATCAAAAGTATGTGAACGCATGAAATGAAATGTGATGATGGAAGGGAAAAGAAAACTTGGAAAGTGAAGAGGAAGTCTTTCATCAAGGAGCATCCATCAGAAAAAATATGCAGACACTTTTTTTTTGTGCGCCAAGTGTTTCCCCGAGCGCCGCACGCCAAACCTCATTCCCAGCAGTACACACATTGCAGATGTTTTTTTTCTTCCAAGAGGCATTATCATCACCATGTTTGTTTACAAGGTTTTCAAAGCTACACGGATGTTCCTGCGCCCTCTTTATTCCTGCACGCTCAGTGCATGTTTTTTTTGTTTTGCAACCAACTCCTCAGCTGGGCTTCGTGTGTTGGCCTTATATGATGAAATAAGCTATATCTGAAAAAAGTATTAACAATAAAAACTGTCAACAATGTGTTGTTTTCTGAGTCTGGACTTGATTTTATGCTATTCTTTGTGATTAGATTAAGGCCCACAAAACTAGCGCATCTCTGACTTCCACATCAAGTGAGGTTTTATGTCGGCCATACTATCACACATGTGGCAGCAATATGAAGCCACCATTGTTTGTCATTACTTGTTGTTTTTGGGCGAAACAAACCTTGATTTGAGGCTGCATATCACCAAACCACAAGCTAATGAGTTTTTAAGTTGCACAAGCACTCACATCCACACATGCTTGAGTCCTGTGTTCTCAAATCGGTTTGCTCTATACAGACAGAATTGAAACAGATGCATCACTTGGGAAACATTTGTTGTTTATTTTAGCATGAACGGGCATACAGCAATATATGATCATATATTGTACCTTTATATATCCTGCATAATTGATTAATTAGGGGTAATAAACATGATCATTAATGATACATATTATCAAACCTAATTTACAGGACATCTTTTAAAAGAAAAACACCTTCCATTCTACGTGTTTATCTTGCACACAGACCATAAATATCTAGATCTTGGCAACATGGCCTATGAAGTATCTCCTCTGCTACGTATTCTACAAGGGATGCTCGTGGAAGGAGGCCTAAGTAGGACTAAGGTCTGCAAACTGTGGTCAAAATGGGAGGGGAGAAACCATATTGAAAAAAACCTGAGTTGCGGACCCCTCCCACCGTAGAGACGCATATAAGGGAAGGTTTGAATCTGCTTTCTTCTAAAGTGGTCATCTGAAGATGAGCCGAACCACAGCTAACAGCTCAGCCTAATCAAGATATCGTCATTAGCCTGCTTTGGAGGGGCTGCCAAACTAGGAGTTCTGCTTGAAGTCCTTTATTTTTATCAATCGTGATAAATGAACACATACCAGAAAGACCTTGGATGGGACTATATTAACTCAAGCTGAACTTCTCGGAATTATTTAAAGCTTTGAGTTGATCAAATTTTTTGGAACAAACAAATAAGGGATAACACTATGGCTCAAGTTGACGCTGAGTTTGCTGTGAAGAGCAGCGGCATTACCAGAGAATGGAGTGGCCAGCTCCAGCCTGCTCTGGTTGCATCTTTTATTTTTCTTATGTGTCTGGAGGCCAGTCTGTGGATGAGGAACCTCCGGCGCAAGACAAAGCTGCCGGGACCCTTCGCATGGCCCGTTGTGGGGAATGCTATGCAGCTGGGTCCGATGCCTCACATCACCTTCGCCAAACTAGCGAAGAAATATGGTAACGTATACCAGATACGGCTAGGTTGCAGTGACATTGTTGTGCTGAACGGAAACAGGGTGATACGTCAGGCCCTGATACAGCACAGCAAGGAGTTTGCCGGCAGACCGGACTTTGTGTCTTTTCAGTGCGTGTCAGGAGGGAAAAGCATGACTTTTACTAATTACAGCAAAGAGTGGAAGATGCACAGAAAAGTTGCTCAGTCAACAATCAGAGCGTTCTCATCTGCCAACAGCCAAACCAAAAAAGCATTTGAGCAGCAAATTGTGGCCGAAGCTAAGGAATTGGTTGAGATTTTCTTCAAACTCGGCTCTCATGCCCAGTATTTCAACCCCACTCATGAGCTGACAGTAGCTGCAGCTAATGTGATTTGTGCCTTGTGCTTCGGAAAACGTTACGGACACGATGATGCCGAGTTCCGAGCCTTGTTACAGAGGGTACATAAGTTTGGAGAGACTGTTGGAGCTGGCAGCTTGGTGGATGTGATGCCGTGGCTTCAGTCTTTCCCCAATCCTGTCCGCAGTGTTTTCAAGAACTTCAAAAACATTAACAAGGAGTTTTTTGGGTTTGTCCAGAATAAAGTGGAAGAGCACAGAAATACGTTTGATCCAGAGGTAACCCGGGATATGAGTGATGCCATCATCAGTGTCATTGACAAGACTGAGAGCGAGAACGGTCTCACTAAAGGCTACACTGAAGGGACGGTGTCCGATCTCATCGGTGCAGGTCTGGATACTGTTTCCACTGCTCTAGAATGGATCCTGCTACTCCTGGTGAAACACCCTAAAATTCAAACAGAGCTTCATCAGCTCATTGACACGGTGGTGGGGCCAAACAGGCTGCCCTCTGTGGATGACAGAGGTCCCCTGGCGTACCTGGATGCCTTCATCTATGAAACAATGCGATTCACCAGTTTCGTGCCGCTTACAATCCCCCACTCAACAACCTCAGACGTCACCATTGAGGGTCATCACATTCCAAAAGACACGGTGGTCTTCATCAATCAATGGTCCATCAATCATGACCCCCTGAAGTGGGAGGACCCGCACATCTTTGACCCCTCACGCTTCATTGATGAAAACGGCTCCCTAGACAAGGATCTCACTAACAATGTTATGATCTTCTCTGCGGGGAAAAGAAGATGCATTGGAGACCAAATTGCCAAGGTGGAGATCTTCTTGTTCTCTGCGATCCTTCTTCAGCAATGTCACTTTGAAAAATGCCCTGATAAAGACGTGTCCCTCAATTGTTCTTACGGTTTAACACTAAAGCCTTTAGATTTTAACATAACTGCCAAACGCAGGAGAGAGACACTTCTTGCTCAATAAAACAGAACTATCATAAGTACTATTTGTACTATTATTTTATTATTTGTCCCAAAGCTGATTTGTATGCATGTATGTATTATTTTACTTTTATTTTAAAATGCTCTTCCACATTTGAAAAATCAGAGCAAATAAACATTATGTTATATAATATATACACGAGCTATGTGAATGTACATGTACATGTATGTACTTGCGGGTCTTTATATACCTTAATACCGCAGAGTACAGAGTTTTTGAAGTAATCTGCGCCTGGCAGATCATATGAAATTATTTTTGTTCAAAACAGCATGCAGTGTGTGGTGCATCACATTCTAAATGTACATATTCAAGTAATATCTATAGAGGTGTGATTATGTTTGTAAAAAAAAAAAAAGAAGGAATCTCATTGAATTGTGAAGGTGTACTCGTTTATCATATTGTGGTCTAAACTATTTCAGACAGGTTAGTTAAAGTCATCACTCAATACCACATTACCTGAGAAGAGAGCTGAAATTACCATATATAAACCCTATTTTTTTATAATAAACTTGACAAATATGTACTGTGGTGTGGGACTAAAACCTCACAAGTAAAATAAAGAATTACACAAACTTACAGGTGAACGTGTGGTGTGTCAGCGGGAGCGGCGAGTATAAAAAAAGGCCAGTGAGGTCAAAGAGCTATTAATAGCACTCAAAGTCTGGTCTCAGTGCTGCTGTAAAAGATTAATATGGGCTACTGGCCCGTGTCGCTCTTGCCCTGAACCCTTACCAAGCAGGCCGTGACTCACTACAGCAGCCAGTCATTAATGTTTAACACAGGTCTTTGTGTACTTTCAACAGCAATGATTGTTTTGGGTTTAGTAAATAATCAAACAAATTGACAGGCTACTGTCAGGCCTCATTTAATGATTAAGTGAATGTTTTATTCTTGGAAAGTACTAGTTGAAATATTGCAAAGATTGCTGAATAAATATATAACACAATTACAATAGTGGTCCAGTCCCAACATGTTTCAAATCCACTAAATCATCTAAAGTTGTGTGACAAATCGCTACTCCATCCTTGATTGGCTTCCGGAAGTTATCCCAACTAATGATTACAATCATTTGATAAAACTGTACGATTACTCTTAGCCGACTTTTGAAGCTTTATTACATTCCACCGTAATTCGTTGTTGTTGTAGAGTGTAACATAAACTGACAGCCATCTTATTAAATTGTGCATGTTTACCTAATGTTGCTACATTCATGTCCATGGATATTGTCATTCATCCATTTTATTATATTCTCAGGACATTGAATCGGTCGCAACTAGACTGTTCAGGTTAAGGCTGTCTGTTGAATAGTCAAAAATTTCAATCGCAGGAGATTTGATTCTGAATTACCTGAATATTATATTATTATATATATTATATATTATATTATATACATATTATTATATCACGCTAAGATACATGCTACCACATTGATCAGAATACAAGACTTTCTTTTTTTACTACAAAAATGTCTGAAAAAGATGGGTTGTCTTATGCAAGGGGTGTCCTAACCTTTTGACTAGGGCACCATGTTCAATCAATCAATCAATCAATTTTTATTTATATAGCCCTAAATCACAAAAGTCTCAAAGGGCTGCACAAGCCACAACGACATCCTCGGTACAGAGCCTACATAAGGGACGTCGATGTGAATGACTATGAGAAACCTTGGAGAGGACCGCATATGTGGGTAACCCCCCCTTTAAGTACAGTCCTTAGTGGATCTAACACAGGGGTCACCAACGCGGTGCCCGCGGGCACCAGGTCGCCCGTAAGGACCAGATGAGTCGCCCGCGGGCCTGTTCTAAAAAAATATATATATTTTTTTTTTTTTTTTAATTTTTTTTTTTTTTTTTTTTTTTTATTTATTTAAGAAAAAAAAAAAAAATCTACATACAAAAAACACAAGATACACTTTCAATCAGTGCATCAACCCAAACAACCTCCCCCATGCACACTCATCCACACCCACTCACACAAAAGGGGTTATTTCTTTCTGCTACCAATATTCTGGTTCCCACAACATAGACAACACATCTGCAAGGGACACAGTCCCTGAAGCACACATGATTGCATAGGCTGCTGGTCCACTAACATTTTCATTAATTACTATTTTTTATGTAATTATTTTTATATTGTTTTACTTTCTTTTTTATCCAAGAAAATGTTTTTTATTTATTTATCTTATTTTATTTTATTTTTTAAAAAAGGGCCTTATCTTCAACAGACCAGGTTGTCAATGAAATTAGATTTGTTTAAAGGGTTTTTTAAACCAGGCCCAGTCCAGATAATGTCCAAGTCGGACTCAGCAACACACACCTTCATTCATGTACACAGAAAAAAATTAGGGAACACAACAGATTGCATATAATTTATAAACAAAATTACATTTTCAAAATAAGCATTTGTGTACAGTCCAGATTATGTCCAGGTCACTCAAATTAGGGAACACAACAACAGATATTATATAATCTATAAACATAATTATACTTTCAAAATAAGCCTTTGAGGACTTCTCATCTTTTTTTTTATGTTTTTTGGCATCATTATCATTTTCAACCATGTAACTTTCTAAAGTTAGAAAATACTGAATAAATGTTTTAAAGAAAGTAATACTAAGTGAATATCTGTTTTTGGCCTTAAAAATAAACATTTTACCGAGTACTATAATTAAATTGACTAAATCATGATTGTCAATGAACTCTCCTAAAATAACAGAAACCACATTAAGCTTCATAAACAAACCAATCCTTAAACACATTTTTTCAACTTCCACCCAAAACAAAGACACAATATGACAATACCAAAACAAATGCAGGGTGGATTCAGGCTCCTGACAACAAAATTGGCAATCATCTGACTCTGTCATATTCCATAATTTTAACATTTTCCCTGTGGGTAAGAAATTATAAATAATTTTAATTTGAAAATAACGATTTTGCACATCGATAGTGGTTTTATAGATTAGTTTGAATATGGCATCCCATGGCAACAGGCAGTCAAAAAAGTCCTCCCATTTTCCATTTGTGTTGTATGAGGCAGCCTTCAAAGATTTCTTTATTAAATAAAAATTATATATTTTGCTATTTATTTTAGTTCCTTTTTGCCAACTAGAATTTCTTATTAGAGGTTTACAAACTAATAATTTAGTAGTTCCATAATTAATTATTTGTTTCCATCTTTTCCCAATTACTCCAGTTAGTTGATAAAATGAAAAGCTTGAGCAAGCATCACCATACATAGCTCTAAATTCATCATACTTCATAATTTTACCATTCTCATTGATAATATCATTGACAAAAATGATTCCTCTTTCAAAAATATTTTTCCAAAAGAAAGGCTTTCCATCTATTACAATATTAGAGTTCATCCATATTAATTGCTGCAAAATATCGTCTCTTTTTTCTGGCACATAAAATTGAAAACACCACTATGAGTGGATTGTTTCCTTTATGAACCCCGCCATGTTTCCCAGCAGACTCTCTGGGAGGGGATCACTTGTAAAAAAGGATACAATTTATTTTGATACAGTACATGTTTTTTGTCCAACAGGACATTTGTGTACAACTCAATGTTTAAATACATATTTGGAACAATTGATGCTTTTAAAGACAGACACATAGCTTCAAGGTTGAGAAGTTCCGGCCCCCATATTCATACTCTTTGTACAAAACCTTTCTTTTAATCTTTTCTGGTTTGCCGTTCCAGACAAAATCGAAGACCCTCCGCTCATAAATCTTAAAAAAGTTTTGTGATGGAGCTGGTAATGACAAAAACAAATAAATAAATTGAGGAATAATTAACGAGTTGGCAATAGACATTTTACCATACAAGGTTAGGGATTTCCCTTTCCATAATTGCATAATTTTGTCCAGCTTTCTTAGTCGATTATCATAATTTACTGAGCCTAGATCTTCCAGATTTTCTGGGACAACAACACCAAGTATGTTAACTGGTCCATCTGTCCACAAAACAGGCACTTTGCATTTCATTCGAAAGGACGTTCCCTTTAGATTTCCGATCCTTAACATTTTACATTCATCATAATTAAGCTTAAGGCCAGATTGCTGTGAAATTATGTCCAAAAGATTAAGAAGGTTCCGCAAACAATGAGGAAAAATCTTATCTTTGTGAATCAGCCTTTTCTGACATGAACTTCATCAAGAACAAACACAGAACACGCCTCACTGATGCACATCTGCAAGACTCACTCAGAGTTGCAGTGTCAAGTTACACACCAGAGTACAACACACTAGTTAACAGCATGCAATGTCAGGCTTCCCACTAACTGACAAAGAAACAGATAACATATTTGGTGTCCAGTTCAAAGTGTGACATGATTTAAAAATTTGAGAGTTTACTTTTGTATTTTACATGAGTTATTATTTGTACAAACATGGTGCAAAGTAATTCATGATTTGTTTAAAAAATGTTAGTGGCTAGCTAGTTAAAATGGGATATTGTGATTTCACAAGACTGTCTTAGAAGTGATCATTTGAAAATGTTCAATTTGAAAAATGTGCACTTAGAGAAAATATAAAAATAAAGTGTTGCATATTGATATTTATCTGTTTCTATATATATTTATTGTGAGAAATCATTAAGATGATCAGTGTTTCCACAAAGATAAATATCATTAATTATTAATAATAACAGAGTTAAAGGTAAATTGAGGAAAATTGGCTACTTCTGGCAATTTATTTAAGTGTGTATCTAACTGGTAGCCCTTCGCAGTAATCAGTACCCAAGAAGTAGCCCTTGGTTTCAAAAAGGTTGGTGACCCCTGATCTAACATAATAGTGAGAGTCCAGTCCATAGTGGGGCCAGCAGGAGACCATCCCGAGCGGAGACGGGTCAGCAGCGCAGAGATGTCCCCAACCGATGCACAGGCGAGTGGTCCACCCCGGGTCCCAACTCTGGACAGCCAGCACTTCATCCATGGTCACCGGAACCGGAATAACCCGGCGAGGGGGCAGAGGAGAAAAGAAAACGGCAGATCAACTGGTTTAAAAAAGGGGGGTCTATTTAAAGGCTAGAGTATACAAATTAGTTTTAAGATGGGACTTAAATGCTTCTACTGAGGTAGCATCTCTAACTGTTACCGGGAGGGCATTCCATAGTACTGGAGCCCGAATAGAAAACGCTCTGTAGCCCGCATACTTTTTTTGGGCTCTGGGAATCACTAATAAGCCGGAGTTCTTTGAACGCAGATTTCTTGCCGGGACATATGGTACAATACAGTCAGCAAGATAGGATGTAGCTAGACCGTGTAGTATTTTATACGTAAGTAGTAAAACCTTAAAGTCACATCTTAAGTGCACAGGAAGCCAGTGCAGGTGAGCCAGTATAGGCATAGTATGATCAAACTTTCTTGTTGTTGTCAAGAGTCTAGCAGCCGCATTTTGTACCAACTATAATCTTTTAATGCTAGACATAGGGAGACCCGAAAATAATACATTACAGTAATCGAGACGAGACGTAACGAACGCATGAATAATGTTCTCAGCGTCGCTAGTGGACAAAATGGAACGAATTTTAGCGATATTATGGAGATGAAAGAAGGCCGTTTTAGTAACACTCTTAATGTGTGACTCAAACGAGAGAGTTGGGTCGAAGATAATACCCAGATTCTTTACCAAGTCGTCTTGTGTAATTGTTTGGTTGTCAAATGTTAAGGTGGTATTATTAAATAGGTGTCGGTTGTTGGGTGTTGGGCAAGAAAAATGTGTCAGTGTGTTTCCACACGTGATCGCCGAGCGCAATGACATAATTCAGCATATTGGTTTAAAACCAAATTGAAGAATGAAGTTTTCCAAAAGAAAATAAACATGCAAAAATACAGTACAACCTGCATCTGATCGTGACGGCACTAGAATACGAAGTAAAAACGATAAAACATTGTATATTAAGAGAATATGAAAGTCAGACTCCTACCCTGTTAACTTGCAATTACCTACTATGCTTTGTAGTAGCATTAGATGGGTGTAATTATGAGATGTTTATGGTGCTTTTATAATGTCCACATGGTTCAGTGGACATGTTACTTGGTGTGGCACAGTTATGTTGACTTGTGTTGTTTTTGAGTATATGTGTTGGGAGTTTTTTATTTGCACTACAGATGACAAAGTTTATCTGCAATACTGTATACAAGTCAATTCTCCAGCATTCTTCATGTAGCACAGATAGTCAAAGATTAACTCAATTAACATATGGACAATCGAGCAAATGTATATTGAAATGTAATCTTACATCAAGTTAATCAAAAGTATTTATAGACATCAAGTGTGCCAGATTGAAGATGCTACATACATATATACTATCATTTAGATCAGGGGTGCCAAACTCATTTTAGATCGGGGGCCACATGGAGAAAAATCTACTCCCAAGTGGGCCAGACTGGTAAAATCACGGCCCGATAACTTAAAAATAAAGACATCTTCAGATTGTTTTCTTTGTTTAAAAATAGAACAAGCACATTCTGAAAATGTACAAATCATAATGTTGTTGGGGTTTGTTTTACACTTACATCTTGTGGTTAATAGTATTCTATCTTTATTTGTTGTTATTTATATTTTCTGAATAAATTATGTGATAATGTTTTTCAGTCAACTCATTGGTGTTCATTTTTAATCTATCAAGATATCAAAATCTAATTATTTATTGCTTGGTACTTGACACATGCTAACCATTTTAGATAATTTTACAGCCGTAAAAGTATTTATTAATTATTAGTTATTTATGTAGTTTACTCGTTTTCCTCGACTGATGTACTAACATCATGTGGTTTATTTTGTACATATGTTGCATCATCTACAAAGATACAAAGAATTGCTATTGCAACATCCAGTGGACACATTTAAAACAGCTGTTTCTTTCATTCAAAAATGTCCGGTTAATTGGTATACTTATTACTTATTTCAGGTTAAATGTTATACTTGGCAAACTCATCCCGCTGGCCGGATAAAACCTGTTCGCGGGCCTGATCCGGCCCTTGGGCCGTACTTTTGACACCCCTGATTTAGATATTTCCATATTTCAACTTTCCAATAAACACAAATACACGAGCAGCACAGCAGTCCGCAAGGGGAATAGTGCAGTGCGGCAGGCAGTAGGGGGACAAGCAATTTCCCTTATTTTCAAATGCAAAACTTGACGGATATGTCTCATATTCAGCCTCATATATATTTTCTATACGTGCATACCATGAGGTGGCGCCACACAAGTCCTCCCTAAGCGAGTCAGAGAGCTTTTCATCCTGTCACTCACACAAAGCTTAAACCTGCAGAGGTGTAGCCCCGACACACAGATTCAGTTGGGAAATGTGTCTCAAAGGTTGGGCAAGTTAGCAAATTACAGAAGACAAGTTACGATGCCAATTTTAAGATAAGAAACTACTGTCGGGCAGCTAAGAAATGTGGTATTCTTTTTTTTATGGCAATCCACAGGTTGTCATTTTACTGACATGATTTGAAAAAGATTATGAAAAAATATTTTTGTCTCTAATTGTGTCTTAAAAGATTGTGTCAGTGCCATGTTTATTGTAGTCTTTATTGAGTTCTAATATTCCACAAACTGACCATGCGTTTCTTGGTAACTTTAGATTGAGGTACTTCAAAATGAAAATGAGTGATGACTCACGATTGCAACATGTTACAGCAGCTAATGTTACACTTGCCCCAACGTTTGTCAGATTTCCAATAACATTTCAACATTGTAGTCATGCAAGTCCACAAAATAGTTTTCTCTTGATTGACTGAGGTGCTAATAGCTTCCATCCCCCTTTTTTTAGTCTAAGAAACCTCAAAGCATCAACTACTCCAAATGTGTCCTGACTCCAAGTTTAGTAGATCAATATTAGTCCAAATGTGGGATCGTGGTTTATCATCCTCATCATAACTTGGGCTCTTTTATCTCCACATGGAGGCTTGTTTTGACTGGGTTCCTACACACTAAGCTGGCTGAAGACATTCTGTGCACTCCATCACTGTCTCTCTCTTTGCTCTGACACCGCAAGGACCTCAGAGGGTGGAACGGGCAAGCCAACCTTCCCCGGTTCCAACTTCCCCAAACATCCATGAAATCTGTCCGGCTGAAAGACTCTCTTTCACCTTCTGAGTTTTGCTCCACAGACTCCCCCAGAGCTTTTGACCTGCTGAATGTGAGAAAAACAAAATATGTACAGGCTGAAAGTTTTGATCACGGGGTTTATTCACATGCTGCACGTATACACAAAGCCGCAGAGAAAAATCCCACACGCTTTCGTCCGCTGACACCAATGCAGCTACGCTGTCAGAGCTCTGCCAATTTTTTTTTTACCATGCAAGCTGGAGACATTTCTAGATGACACACAGTGGGGTAGAGTTATTTCTTCTTCTTCTACTGGAACACATGCGGAAAATTGCGTCTGCGTATTGGCTGGTGTCAGTCTTTCCAACAAGGCTGCCCTCAACACCAACTTACTCACCGCAACTTTACTTTTTATCCAAATTGTTGCAGACAAAAAATACCGCTGTCATTCTGTGTGTTCCAACCCACAAAAGCATAAACATCAAAACAGAATGAATCACTTTTTTTTGCAAAGAAAAAAAGGCCTCAGTAAATATTTTCCTTAGAATAACAGGAATAAATAGTCTCACAATTTAAAAAGTAAAAATGAAGTCATACAATCATCAATGCATCACACTGTATTATTGCAATAATTGTCCAAATGCTCCTTGCTCACTTTAGTCATGTCCCTGGGGTTTCACTCCTATTACTCTAATCCAGGGGTCACCAACGCGGTGCCCGCGGGCACCAGGTCACCCGTAAAGACCAGATGAGTCGCCCGCGGGCCTGTTCTAAAAAAAAAAAAAAAAATTATTTTATTTTATTATTATTTTTATTTTATTTTTTTTTAAAATTAAATCTACATAGAAAAAACACAAGATACACTTTCAATCAGTGCATCAACCCAAACAACCTCCCCCATGCACACTCATCCACACCCACTCACACAAAAGGGGTTATTTCTTTCTGCTACCAATATTCTGGTTCCCACAACATAGACAACACATCTGCAAGGGACACAGTCCCTGAAGCACACATGATTGTATAGGCTGCTGGTCCACTAACATTTTCATTAATTACTATTTTTTATGTAATTATTTTTATATTGTTTTACTTTCTTTTTTATCCAAGAAAATGTTTTTTATTTGTTTATCTTATTTTATTTTATTTTTTAAAAAAGGGCCTTATCTTCAACAGACCAGGTTGTCAATGAAATTAGATTTGTTTAAAGGGTTTTTTAAACCAGGCCCAGTCCAGATAATGTCCAAGTCGGACTCAGCAACACACATAAGCATTTATGTCCAGGTCACTCAAATTAGGGAACACAACAACAGATATCATATAATCTATAAACATAATTATACTTTCAAAATAAGCCTTTGAGGACTTCTCATCTTTTTTTTAATGTTTTTTGGGATCATTTTCGTTTTCAACCATGTAACTTTCTAAAGTTAGAAAATACTGAATAAATGTTTTAAAGAAAGTAATACTAAGTGAATATCTGTTTTTGGCCTTAAAAATAAACCTTTTACAGAGTACTATAATTAAATTGACTAAATCATGATTGTCAATGAACTCTCCTAAAATAACAGAAACCACATTAAGCTTCATAAACAAACCAATCCTTAAACACATTTTTTCAACTTCCACCCAAAACAAAGACACAATATGACAATACCAAAACAAATGCAGGGTGGATTCAGGCTCCTCACAACAAAATCGTCAATCATCTGACTCTGTCATATTCCATAATTTTAACATTTTCCCTGTGGGTAAGAAGTTATAAATAATTTTAATTTGAAAATAACGATTTTGCACATCGATAGTGGTTTTATAGATTAGTTTGAATATGGCATCCCATGGCAATGGGCAGTCAAAAAAGTCCTCCCATTTTCCATTTGTGTTGTATGAGGCAGCCTTCAAAGATTTCTTTATTAAATAAAAATTATATATTTTTCTATTTATTTTAGTTCCTTTTTGCCAACTAGAATTTCTTATTAGAGGTTTACAAACTAATAATTTAGTAGTTCCATAATTAATTATTTGTTTCCATCTTTTCCCAATTACTCCAGTTAGTTGATAAAATGAAAAGCTTGAGCAAGCATCACCATACATAGCTCTAAATTCATCATACTTCATAATTTTACCATTCTCATTGATAATATCATTGACAAAAATGATTCCTCTTTCAAACATATTTTTCCAAAAGAAAGGCTTTCCATCTATTACAATATTAGAGTTCATCCATATTAACTGCTGCAAAATATCGTCTCTTTTTTCTGGCACATAAAATTGAAAACACCACTATGAGTGGATTGTTTCCTTTATGAACCCCGCCATGTTTCCCAGCAGACTCTCTGGGAGGGGATCACTTGTAAAAAACGATACAATTTCTTTTGATACAGTACATGTTTTTTGTCCACCAGGACATTTGTGTACCACTCAATGTTTAAATACATCTTTGGAACAATTGATGCTTTTAAAGACAGACACATAGCTTCAAGGTTGAGAAGTTTCAGGCCCCCATATTCATACTCTTTGTACAAAACCTTTCTTTTAATCTTTTCTGGTTTGCCGTTCCAGACAAAATCGAAGACCCTCCGCTCATAAATCTTAAAAAAGTTTTGTGATGGAGCTGGTAATGACAAAAACAAATAAATAAATTGAGGAATAATTAACAAGTTGGCAATAGACATTTTACCATACAAGGTTAGGGATTTCCCTTTCCATAATTGCATAATTTTGTCCAGCTTTCTTAGTCGATTATCATAATTTACTGAGCCTAGATCTTCCAGATTTTCTGGGACAACAACACCAAGTATGTTAACTGGTCCATCTGTCCACAAAACAGGCACTTTGCATTCCATTCGAAAGGACGTTCCCTTTAGATTTCCGATCCTTAACATTTTACATTTATCATAATTAAGCTTAAGGCCAGATTGCTGTGAAAATATGTCCAAAAGATTAAGAAGGTTCCGCAAACAATGAGGAAAAATCTTATCTTTGTGAATCAGCCTTTTCTGACATGAACTTCATCAAGAACAAACACAGAACACGCCTCACTGATGCACATCTGCAAGACTCACTCAGAGTTGCAGTGTCAAGTTACACACCAGAGTACAACACACTAGTTAACAGCATGCAATGCCAGGCTTCCCACTAACTGACAAAGAAACAGATAACAGATTTGGTGTCCAGTTCAAAGTGTGACATGATTTAAAAATTTGAGAGTTTACTTTTGTATTTTACATGAGTTATTATTTGTACAAACATGGTGCAAAGTAATTCATGATTTGTTAAAAAATGTTAGTGGCTAGCTAGTTAAAATGGGATATTGTGATTTCACAAGACTGTCTTAGAAGTGATCATTTGAAAATGTTCAATTTGAAAAATGTGCACTTAGAGAAAATATATAAATAAAGTGTTGCATATTGATATTTATCTGTTTCTATATATATTTATTGTGAGAAATCATTAAGATGATCAGTGTTTCCACAAAGATAAATATCATTAATTATTAATAATAACAGAGTTAAAGGTAAATTGAGCAAATTGGCTACTTCTGGCAATTTATTTAAGTGTGTATCTAACTGGTAGCCCTTCGCATTAATCAGTACCCAAGAAGTAGCCCTTGGTTTCAAAAAGGTTGGTGACCCCTGCTCTAATCTATATTAACTAGGGGTGTAAAAAATAATCAGTACAAACCAATAACCGATAACTTTAGAAGTATGAATTCATCGTTAGGCGAGCCTCTGGATCGATCTATATATATTATGGATCTGTCGATGTCGGGTTGGAAAGTCATTAATCAGTTGATTGGAGATCTGATACAAAATATGGCCGCAAGATCCGTTCTTGTTTGCGACTGACGACAGCACCAAAATAGTTTACAAACAATGCACTCCCGAATATTACATCTAAAGTGTGGTTATCGTTTAGATTATTAGAAAAAAAAAGAATGTTTAGTTGGAAAAAGTATATCCATTTGTTTGGAAAGCAGTAATAAAGTAGCGGCAGCACGACTAATCTGAGCACTCACCTGTTGTGACACTCAAGCCGGCGATGAAGGAGCTAAGGATGCTAATGGTAGCAGACCGACCAACTGGCAAGACAAGAGGACACTGATCTGAAAGACTTCCAGCTCCAACTTAGCCACAACTCTGCGAGGTAATCACAGCATCTACGACAATGTTCATTGTGCTAAAGACCTAGCTTAGAGCTGCCAAGCCTGAGAGTCACGCAATTTAATCTTTTCTCACGCCACACTTGACATTTCCCACACTTATATTTCCCTCTTTATTTGTTTTTTTATAGTAATAAACGTGTTTCCTCGCGGCCTGCCGTAGTTTAAGTAATTCTGATTGACTTACCAGAAAAAACGATCACAGACCAATCCTTGAATTATTGTACCTAAATCTAGCCGACCACGGAAGGCACCACACAGTGTAAACCAATCAGAAGCAAAGTAAGGCGGGTTTTGGCGTATTTATTTTTCATACACACACACTTCTGCGCAGTGTTGTCAATGTGGCGACTTTCTCACTAAATCTAGAATCTTCCCGACTCATCTTACTGACTTTCTTTTTCAAAAGCCACTAGTGACAAATCTAGCATTTTTGGGGGATGTTTGGCGACATGAAAGCAGGTAACACTCTAATGTCCTCAACGTACAAGCGGTGCTGCTGTGAGCCTTTCCTCACAGACGGTCCTCTGTCTACTGAATGTCTGCTCTTAGACAGCTTGTACTGAAAACACATTTCGTTGTACATTTAAGTGCAATGACAATAAAGTTCCATCCCATTCTGGTCAGAGAATAGAGGAGACCCACACCCACTCTGTGCAAAGCTGCTGCTGTGTCTGCCTTGTTTGAGATGTAAATGTTTCATCACTGTCACACTTCAAATAAAACAAACCCATCGTTCATGTCAATGAGCCAGTCAATAGGTTTAGTTCGTTTTTAAGTCTTTTGTTTAAAGGCCTACTGAAACCCACTACTACCGGCGTGGCGAAGTTGGTAGAGTGGCTGTGCCAGCAATCGGAGTGTTGCTGGTTACTGGGGTTCAATTCCCACCTTCTACCTTCCTAGTCACGTCCGTTGTGTCCTTGGGCAAGACACTTCACCCTTTGCCTCTGATGGCTGCTGGTTAGCGCCTTGCATGGCAGCTCCCGCCATCAGTGTGTGAATGTGTGTGTGAATGGGTAAATGTGGAAATACTGTCAAAGCGCTTTGAGTACCTTGAAGGTAGAAAAGCGCTATACAAGTATAACCCATTTATTATTATTTATTTACTACCGACCACGCAGTCTGATAGTTTATATATCAATGATGAAATCTTAACATTGCAACACATGCCAATACGGCCGGGTTAGATTAGTAAAGTGCAATTTTGCTGCTGAAAACGTCTCGGTATGATGACGTTTGCGCGTGACGTCACGGATTGTAGCGGACCTATTGGGACACCATTGTGGCCAGCTATTAAGTCGTCTGTTTTCATCGCAAAATTCCACAGTATTCTGGACATCTGTGTTGGTGAATCTTTTGCAATTTGTTTAATGAACAATGAAGACAGCAAAGAAGAAAGCTGTAGGTGGGAAGCGGTGTATTAGCGGTCGGCTGCAGCAACACAACCAGGAGGACTTTGAGTTGGATAGCAGACGCGCTACAGTGAGTACGCAGCTTTGGCTTCCAAACATTTGATCGCTTGCCCGTACGTGCGTGCCGCTATGTGCATGTCACGTACGTAACTTTGGGGAAATATATGTGCTGTATGAACTTTACGGAGGCGAACGGTACTTTGGGCTGTGGGATTGAGTGTGTTGTGCGGGTGTTTGAGTAGTATTGGTGGGTTATATGGACGGGAGGGGGGAGGTGTTTGTTATGCGGATTAATTTGTGGCATATTAAATATAAACCTGGTTGTGTTGTGGCTAATAGAGTATATATATGTCTTGTGTTTATTTACTGTTTTAGTCATTCCCAGCTGAATATCAGGTCCCACCCGCCTCTCACAGCATCTTCCCTATCTGAATCGCTTCCACTGCCCTCTAGTCCTTCACTCTCACTTTCCTCATCCACAAATCTTTCATCCTCGCTCAAATTAATGGGGTAATTGTCGGTTTCTCGGTCCGAATCGCTCTCACTGCTGGTGGCCATGATTGTAAACAATGTGCAGATGTGAGGCGATCCACAACCTGTGACGTCACGCTACTTCCGGTACAGGCAAGGCTTTTTTATCAGCGACCAAAAGTTGCAAACTTTATCGTCGATGTTCTCTACTAAATCCTTTCAGCAAAAATATGGCAATACCGGGAAATGATCAAGTATGACACATAGAATGGACCTGCTATCCCTGTTTAAATAAGAACATTTCATTTCAGTAGGCCTTTAAATGTAATACTCTAACATTGAACAATGTTTAACAAAAAAAATACAACTAAACTATGAATCAACAGCAGAAAATTAATTTGCAGTTCTAATCATAATTAGCATTTTTTAACTCACACATATTTTCTTCTTTATGGATTGCAATGCCTTGAAGTTGATACTACCATTTGCTTATAATACAGGAACCACCTATTTGTGGTTCCTGTATTATTCAATCAATCAATCAATGTTTATTTATATAGCCCTAAATCACAAGTGTCTCAAAGGTATTGAACATGAAGTTGTTCTGACATGATACATGATACGTTCAATTTTATTTTTACCATGTAAAGCTTACATCTCCATCGAATCGTAATGTTTTAAAAAGCATTGTTAGTGAATTGTATCGTAACCCATCTATTAAGATTTATATGGGGTCGCCATTTAAGGTAGAAATGCACACCCCTAATACTAACTCGTCTCAAAACGCCATGATCCTACATGACAGTTTTGGAATGTATCGTTGTTTTCCTGTGTTTTGTGTTTGTTTCTTTTTTGGTGCTCCTTCCTCCACTTCATGCTGGAGTGCTGATTCGACACACCCGTCCCTGGTTGCCAATCAAAATGCTTTACATGCCAGCCCTGTCCGCAGGATGATTTTTGCATTGCTTTACCTCAGCTGGTTATTGCTTTGGCATGTATTGCTTTTCTTCTCCTGCCAACTGCAAAACGTTTGAATTTTTTAGCCTGTGGGGGACTGCTCTTTATTTTATGGTACCTAATTAAATTATTTTCTGATCTGCATGTTTTTCTACCGTCTCTGCTGCCTGAGGTCACGCCAACAACCACAATGTGCCAAAGTGACACAACAAAGTGGTATATTCACCTTGTCACATGGTCCACAGGGATTTCTATCATTCAGATCATCTGCAAGCCACAAGAACGCCAAATCTAAGTTCCCTAATTAATTTTTCAGATTTTTCTGCGATGTGGCTCTATTTCATGTACTTAGAGGGGGGGGGGGGGGGGTTACCCACATATGCGGTCCTCTCCAAGGTTTCTCATAGTCATTCACATTGACGTCCCACTGGGGTGAGTTTTTCCTTGCCCGTATGTGGGCTCTGTACCGAGGATGTCGCTGTGGCTTGTGCAGCCCTTTGAGACACTTGTGATTTAGGGCTATATAAATCAACATTGATTGATTGATTGAGTATTTCATAATTCTGTACTAAAAATTATCTCTCATTACTTTCAGTCCTGTTTCACAAATGAGTCATCTTTGGAATTAGGAACCTTGTTCAAAATTCAAATAAGGTAGCGTGAGATGGGTCAGTCCACATTTTAAGTAGTTCGACGTATTTACAGTGCATTCGGAAAGTATTCACAGCGCATCACTATTTCCAGATTTTGTTATGTTACAGCCTTATTCCAAAATTAAATAAATACATTTTTGTCCTCAAAATTCTACACACAATACTCCATAATGACAATGTGAAGTTGTTTTTAGAAATATTAAAAAACTAATAAATCACCTGTACATAAGTATTCCCAGTCTTTGCTCAATATTTAGTTAGCAGCAATTACAGCCTCAATGTGACAATCTGTCACTTCACTTCTGTTTGTTTCCTTGTTTGGTGTTTGTTTCCTGTCGGCGCTCTTAATTTTGTTCCATTTCCTGCATGTCTCCCTGAGCGATCGTTTCCCTCACCTGTCCCTGATTGGCAGCCCGGCACACAAGGTTGCAGTTGCCAATCAGGCTGCTATTTATGCCTGCCTTGCCTGTTCCTCAAGGCTCGAGGATTGTGATTATGTTGAGAGCCTTTACATGTATGACTTCTTCCTCCTATTTTGAGAGTAATAAAGTCTCTTACCTGAACATTGATCTCCTGGTTCCTGCATCTTGGGGTCACAACAACCGCAGCCATGCGAATTCCAGGCACTCGAGTCTTTTTGAATACGATGCCACAAGCTTGGCACACCTATCGTCGGGCAGTTATGTCTATTCCGCTTTGCAACACCTCTCAAGCGCCATCAGGTTGGATGGGAAGCGTCGGTGCACAGCCATTTTCAGATCTCTCCAGAGATCCATCCATCCATTTTCTACCGCTTGCCCCGTCCGGGGTCGCAGGGGTGCTGGAGAATCAAATTCAAGTCTGGGCTCTGGCTCAAGGACATTTACAGAGTTGTTCTGAAGCCATTCCTTTGATTTCTTGGCTGTGTACTTAGGGTCGTTGTCCTGCTGAAAGATGAACCGTCGCTCCAGTCTTCAAGAGCACTCTGAAGCAGGATTTCATCCAGGATGTCTCTGTACATTGCTGCAATCATCTTTTCCTCTATCCTGACTAGTCTGCCAGTTCCTGCAGCTAAAAAACATCCCCACAGCATGATGCTGCCACCACAATGCTTCACTGTAGGAATGGTATTGATGAGGAGCAGTGCCTGGTTTCCTCCAAATATGATGCTTGGCATCAGTGTTGGGACTAACGCGTGTTACGGTAACGCCGTTACTATCGGCGGTAAATAGTAATCTAACGCGTTATTTTTTATATTCAGTAACTCAGTTACCGTTACTACATGATTTTTTATGTAGTATCGGCTAGAAACTGAGAAGATCTGAGTGTGTTTTATTGCATCGCTGCGGAAGAGGCGACAAGGAAGAGGCGGCGCGCCTCTTCCTTGTCGCCTCTTCCGCAGCGCGCTGTCTGTGTGTATGTGTGTGTGTGTGGGAGGGGGCGTGTCTGTGTTTACTAAGAAGACATCATGGCGAAGCCCGAAGCCGAGTTTCTTAAAATGGAGATATTTTCAGTATTTCTTTTGTCGACCACAAAGAAAATAACATTTTAGTTGAATGTAAGTTGTGTCTTGGATCAAAGATCCTATCCTAGCAATTCAAATATGCTGAAACCGCTACAAAAACAACATGCTTCGACGAAGCTAGTAAAGAGACACACTTCACCTCCACCTCCAACAGCGGCTGGATTTTAACGAGGCACTGCACACTGAAGGTACACACGCTCTGTCAATTCTCTTATATACTCTTTCATTCTAGACTTCTAGAGTGTTTGATTATCACATCACTCTAAATGTTTAGACTATAAAGTTCACAAACATAAAGAGGGATGCTAGTGGGCCAGGCCAATCTTTCCTTTTCTCTAAATTAAGTGGGGAAATGTGTAGAGCAGACCTGGGCATTGTGCGGCCCGCGGGCCGCATCCGGCCCTTTGTACGTCCCTGTCCGGCCCGCGTGAGGCCAATTATAAATTACAAAATAAATTTTAAAAAGCATCTATTTCGAGTGTGCAATACAACGGTGCTGCTTTTGTTTTGAAAAGCGTTATTTGTATTACTTCCGTGTGGACGTATGCTCGTGCGCGCAGCGGCAATCTCAAATTACAAAATAAATTTAAAAAAACATCTTTGTCGTGCATGCAATACAACTGTGCTGCTTTTATTTTGAAAAGTGTTATATGTGCGTATGTCCTGTGAGGGAAGGCGCACAGCGACAAGTGATGCCCGGTTATCCCCGAGACGCTAAAAAGAGAAAAGTTGATGACGAATGGCGTGTTTTCAAAAAGACATGGACTGCCAAGTAAAGGTAAAGCCGTGTGCTTATTTGTGGTACACACGTTGCTGTGTTTAAAGAATATAGTGTAACGACCTGCTGAAGTAGATGTTGTCTTCTTGAGTTGCGTAAATGAGGAGTGAGGAGACGTGCGTGTGAAAGGAACGAGATATGTTGAGCTGTGTTAGTATAGCTTGCTCAATAAAAGTTTAAAAAGAGCGTCAGACTTGATGTGCACTTCTTGTGGATGCTACAATTGGTGGCAGAAGTAAAACTTTGCGCATACTGCACTGTTTGTGTGCTACGTCATCGGGAGGTACGTGCCACGTGAGGAGCTCGCCGCAAAGAGAGACAGAGAGAGAGACAGAGAGAGAGAGAGAGAGAGAGAGAGAGACAGCTTTTACAGGGGCAGCCACGCTGCTTGCCATGGGGGGAATTCCGCCCTCAATGAAGACTCCCAGGTTTGATGGCAAGGCGAACTGCGAGGCATTTCATCCCACTTCTGACATCAATTGTAGCGTCCAGAAGAAGTGCACACCAAGTCTGATGCACTTTTTAAACTTTTATTGAGCATGCTATACTAACACAGCTCAACTTATCTCGTTCTTTCCAAAAGGAAAACCAATCCTCACTCCTCATTTCCGCAACAGCAACGCTTCCTCCTTCTTCGCCAATCATCTTACAGGCGTGCTACGTTCACAACGTTTTCTTATCTGGTTAAATAAAGGTTCTACAACAAAGAGGATGCAGGATAAAGTGACAGAAATTGAAATTTTTGTATTGTAATATACATCAGGAAGTGTTGTGTAAGAAAGTGTTGAAAATAAAACCATCAAAAGCCATTTGCTTTTGTATAAAGATAAGTTAGGTTAAATGAAAATATTATTATTATTATTATTATCTATCTTACGGTATATCAAAAATAATTTGAGCAAAATTTAATTGAAATATTGTCGGTGTGGCCCTCCAGCAGTGCTCGGGTTGCTCATGCGGCCCCCGGTAAAAATGAATTGCCCACCCCTGGTGTAGAGTGTTCTGGGCTTCAGTACAGTGTTGATCTCATGAAGACATGATTTTATTTCAGAATTCCTTGAGATAAAAAAAAACGCCTGGTTAGGCTTTATGTATGTAGTGTGTGCCTTCCTTGGTTTACAGCTATGTTGTTATTATGCTGTTTGTTACTTATGTATGTTTTGTTGCAGCTATTCAAAATAGTTTTGTCAATTTGTTCTGGCCTGAAACAAATTGGCCCTTTGAAACATATCTTTGTGTTTGTGTGTTGTATGTAGACCACATTGCTTAGCAGAGTTCAGTGATGCAAATGCATGTCAAGTTGATCAACAGATTGTATTATTCTCCAGTGCAATAACAGTACTGATATGAAGGCTACAAGGGCATTAAATTTAATTTAAATTTATATAATTAACTAAATAGTTACTTTTCACAGTAACGCATTACTTTTTGGTTTAAGTAACTGAGTTACTTTTGAAATAAAGTAACTAGTAACTGTAACTAGTTACTGGTTTTGTCATGACTGGGTTCTTGGGTTTTGCTTCTCCGGAAGGCAAAGGAAAATTGGCCCGTGCGAGGCGTGAATTTAAATACATGTTTATTTAACAATAAAAAAAGGAATAAACAAAAGGCGCTCACAGTGGAGGTAGAAAACTTGACTATACAAAACAAAAGACTTGCACGAGGGCGGAAATACAAAACTTGGGTAGAAACACAAAACTTGCACAAAGGCAGAAACTATGAACAATAAAACAAAAACACTAACTGTGGCATAAATGAACAAAACTTACTTGGCAAAGAACTGTGACATGACATGAAGTGGAGGGATCAAAAAGTGCGAGGACGCCAGGACGAACAACAGAAACAGACAGATATAAATAGTGACGTGATCAGTGAAAACAGTAGCGTGACAAGACAGGTGAACAGGTGCGTGACAAGACAGGTGAACAGGTGCGTGACATGACAGGTGAAAACTAATGGGTGACCATGGAAACCAAACCAAACAAGGAAGTGCAACCAGGAACTAAAAAGAGCCCAAAACCCAAGCAAAACAAAAACATGATTAACACAGACATGACAGAGCCCCCCCCCCCTTACGGACAGATCCCAGATGTCCCAACACAAAAAAATGAACAAGAGTCATGGGGGGGCGGGAGGGGGACATGGCGGTGGGTCGCCAGGCCAAGTGGCCCCGAATCCACCGAGGTATAGTCATGTGGCGGCGGCGAGTGGAACGCCGCCACCACCGGCGAGGTGGGCGACCCGGGAAGGGCCACATGCGTGGCCGACGAAGAGGTGGGCGCACTTGGCGTGGCGGACGACCAGGCAGTGGCCACCTTCGTGGCAGACGAGGAGGCAGGCGCGTCGTCATCATGGCAGGCGGCGAAGCTTGGCGTGGCGCGTCAGGCGGCGAAGCTTGGCGTGGCGCGTCAGGCGGCGAAGCTTGGCGTGGCGGGTCTTGGTCTTGGCGGGGGTCTTGGTCTTGGCGGGGGTCTTGGTCTTGGTCTTGGCGAGGGTCTGGGTCTTGGTCTTGGTCTTGGCATGGTTGGTCTTGGACTTGGTCTTGGTCTTGGCATGGTTGGTCTTGGACTTGGTCTTGGTGTTGGCATGGTTGGTCTTGGACTTGGCGTGGTTGGTCTTGGTCTTGGACTTGGCGTGGTTGGTCTTGGACTTGGCGTGGTTGGTCTTGGACTTGGGGTGGTTGGTCTTGGCGTGGTTGGTCTTGGCGTGGCGGTGCTTGGACTTGGTCTTGGCGTGAAGGTGCTTGGACTTGGTCTTGGCGTGGCGGTGCTTGGACTTGGTCTTGGTGTGGCGGCACTGGGCGTCGTGGAGCTGCGACTGGCGGCACTGGGCGTCGTGAAGCTGCGACTGGCGGCACTTGGCGTCGTGAAGCTGCGACTGGCGGCACTTGGCGTCGTGAAGCTGCGACTGGCGGCACTTGGCGTCGTGAAGCTGCGACTGGCGGCACTTGGCGTCGTGAAGCTGCGACTGGTGGCACTTGGCGTCGTGAAGCTGCGACTGGCGGCACTTGGCGTCGTGAAGCTGCGACTGGCGGCACTTGGCGTCGTGAAGCTGCGACTGGCGGCACTTGGCGTCGTGAAGCTGCGACTGGCGGCACTTGGCGTGGAGCAGGTACTGGCGGCGCTTGGCGTGGAGCAGGTACTGGTGGCGCTTGGCGTGGAGCAGGTACTGGTGGCGCTTGGCGTGGTGGGGCTTGGCGTGGAGCTGGGCGTGGAGCTGGGCGTGGAGCAGGTGGATCTTGGAATGGTCGAAAAACTGGTGGTGGTGGCCGTGCTGGTGGCTGTGGTTTGGCAGGTCGAAAGACAGGTGGTGGTGGCCGAGCTGGAGGCTGTGGCTTGGCGTGACGATGCTGAGCCACCCCACCTGAACATTTCCCAGCCCTAGCCCCCCCCTCAAGGAGTGGATCCCAGACGCGCTCCCCGCGGTCTGGAACCGTCTTTTGGGGTGGGTGGAGGGAGGTCAGGAGGGGGGCTAAATCCTCCCCTCTAAATTGTCCAAAAAGTCTTTCTTCTTGTACCTGGGATCTTGTGGGTGAAAAAAAAAGGTGTGACTTGGGCGTGGCTTGAGTCCTGGGGGGCGGGGCATGAAAACTGGGTGACTGTGACTGACAGGATCTAATTTGTAAAAACATGTCCTGATAATGTCTTATAATGTTTTTACAGTCTTTTGCTGGAGGTGAGTGATCAAAAGAAAAAGTCTTGAAAAAAAAATCCTGGTCTGTGATATCATCAGGGCGAAGCCGGGCTGGCTGCTGCTTGCTTCCGCCCGAAGGGGGAGGGGCTTGTGGGAGCGGCGTGTCCTGCCGGCTCGCGGAAGTCTTCCCTCGTCCTTGGCGACGCTTCCGGGACGGGAACGACGCGCCGATCGGCACCAGCTTGCCTCCATTCCCCCACATCATCCCCCTGCGCTCCCTGGGGGAAAAGCACAGCGTCTCAGTCTCCATCGCGCGCAGCACCTCCCAAGAAGCCTCGTCAATAACGTCCAATTTTCTTGCGGAGAAACTCTTCTGCTGGCGTCCTACTGTCATGACTGGGTTCTTGGGTTTTGCTTCTCCGGAAGGCAAAGGAAAATTGGCCCGTGCGAGGCGTGAATTTAAATACATGTTTATTTAACAATAAAAAAAGGAATAAACAAAAGGCGCTCACAGTGGAGGTAGAAAACTTGACTATACAAAACAAAAGACTTGCACGAGGGCGGAAATACAAAACTTGGGTAGAAACACAAAACTTGCACAAAGGCAGAAACTATGAACAATAAAACAAAAACACTAACTGTGGCATAAATGAACAAAACTTACTTGGCAAAGAACTGTGACATGACATGAAGTGGAGGGATCAAAAAGTGCGAGGACGCCAGGACGAACAACAGAAACAGACAGATATAAATAGTGACGTGATCAGTGAAAACAGGTGCGTGACAAGACAGGTGAACAGGTGCGTGACAAGACAGGTGAACAGGTGCGTGACATGACAGGTGAAAACTAATGGGTGACCATGGAAACCAAACCAAACAAGGAAGTGCAACCAGGAACTAAAAAGAGCCCAAAACCCAAGCAAAACAAAAACATGATTAACACAGACATGACAGGTTTTCAGTAACTAACCCAACACTGCTTGGCATACACACCAAAAGTAAATCTTTATCTCATCAGACCAGATAATTTTGTTTCTCATGCGACCCCAAAAGGGACAAAAGGTAGAAAATGGATGGATGGATGGTCTGAAAGTATTTCAGGTGCATTTTGGCTAACAAATTGCTTCCGTCTGGCCACTACACCATACAGGCCTGATAGGTGGATTGCTGCAGAGATGGTTGTCCTTCAACAAGATTTTCCTCTCTCCAAAAAGGAATGCTGTAGCTCTGACGGAGTGACCATCGGGTTCTTGGTCACCTCCCTGACTAGGGAAGTGACCAAGAACTCCCCCAATTTCTCAGTTTAGACGACAGGCCAGTTTTAGGAAGAGTTCTAGTGGTTCCAAACATCTTCCTTTTACAGATGATAGAGGCCACTGTGTTAATTGGGAGCTTCAAGCCAGGAGATATTTTTCTGTACATTTGTCACGGCGCGGGCTCGAGCACGCTTTTCCCCGGCAGCTGGCCCTGCCAGCACCTCCGCTGGCAGCGCGCCGAGACACGCCCCTGCTTGCGCTGACCGCATCACGCCTACATGCCGGCAAGGCGTGGGTGATCAGCAATCAACACACCTAGGACTGATGAGGGCGAGCGGTATTTAGACCAGTAGACCCAAGGATCCTCGCCGGAACTTAGTCTTTTGTACCGTAAGCCGATAACCCAGCTTTATGCTCTCTCTCTGTCTCTCTCTGCGTTTTCCCCTCCGTGTTTCATTGTTCTTCCTTGTCGTCCTCCCCAGCAATCTGCCTTTGTCCCCGTGTGATCGAGCTGTGCGCCTCAACTTCCCTTTTGGACTTTGGACTGCCACCCTCGATCCTCGACCCCTCGCATGGACACAGACTCTGACGCCTCTCTCTCGCCCTGGATCATCTGCCTGCCCCACAGTCCGGACTGCCTTCCTGCCTTGTTCCTCCTCGCCCAACACATCACGGTAATACACAACAATTAGTTACACACATAGTCAAACACACATACACCCGTCGTGGATTAGTCACACTCCATTCTCTTGTTTAGTTTATATTATTATTGTTTGATTATTATATATATATTGTTTATATATATAATAAATCATAGAGCTATACTTCCCCCTTGTGTCTGTGCCATCAACTCCCTTCAACCATAACACCACTTCCCCAGATTTGTGCCTCAAGACAATCCTGTCTGGGAGGTCAACAGACAATTCCTTCGACTTCATTCTTGGTTTGTGCTCTGAAGAATGGGACTTTGCATAAAGACATCTGTGTGCCTTTTCAAATCATGTCCAACCAACTGAATTTACTACAGGTAGACTCCCAACTAAGTTGTAGGAACATCTCAAGGATGATCAGTTGAAACAGCATGCACCTAATCTCACTTTTGAGCTTAATATTAATACTACTTATGTACATCTGATTTCTTATTTCAATAATTTTGCAAAACTGTCTAAAACAATATTTTTACATTGTCATTATGGTGTATTGTGTGTAGTATTTTGAGGACAAATATGAATGTATTCCATTTTGGAATAAGGCTTTATCATAACAAAATGTGGAAAAAGTGATGTGATGTGAACAACAAGCAAATGTAAATATGTGTATAACTTACTTCTTAATTATACTTCTTAATTGTCCCACATATGCACCGTACTGTAAATATTCCTATATTTGCACTTTAGGTTAGATGTTCTTTGCACAATGACAATAAAGTGGACTCCAATCGCTCCTAATCTCTACTGGGGTTTATTCTTACTATTTTGCTACAGTCCCATAACTACACGAGGAAAACAAAACATTTCCCTCACTATGCAATTAATTCTGCAACCACTATAATAAATATGAACATTTAAACATACAATTAATTAGTAGTCTCACGGTTCAAAATTGGACAATGAAAAGACGACCATTCTGCTCTCATAAAATTAACTGTTACACAAACAAAAACATTATTTGCAATGTGACTTTACTATATTATATTCCATTGTTTTTGTGAGCTGTTCCATTAATTACCCTC
Source organism: Entelurus aequoreus (assembly GCF_033978785.1). Classification (NCBI taxonomy): domain Eukaryota; kingdom Metazoa; phylum Chordata; class Actinopteri; order Syngnathiformes; family Syngnathidae; genus Entelurus; species Entelurus aequoreus. Next base: position 48,555,667 of record NC_084733.1, on the reverse strand, counting down.
CAAAACAGCATTTCCTCTGTTTCCCTCTGAGGGATTATGTCATAGACACAAACACTGAGTGAAAACCTTTCATATTGTTCCAGTTGACATCATAATCACTTTGCGCCACCAATGTCTGCTTTAATCTGTAGTCTGGCCCGGGTCAAACGAGCAGTAAGCCTTCAAATAGTTCCCGTTTTGGAGGACAACCAGTCGTAAAGATGTGAAGTGACCCGTTTCAATAAACAGTCAGCCAGCTTTTGGGGCGTGAGACATTCACACATTGGGCGGTTCGTTCTTTCATATCCATACACCAAAATATTGTTTTCAAGAGGCGTGGAAGGAATTGGTCCATGTTGGACAGTGTGGTCAAATGCGAAAATGTGCTCTGCACATTAGTGGTGCTTTTTGTTTGGGATTGGAAACTGAACAAAACAGAATGTCGGCATTAAGTTCTTGCAAGAAAGTTATTTGACTGTGAAAACAGAAGTGTGATGCTCATCGAATGCTGGGAAATAAATATTCGGAGAGATCCATGAAGTATTCATAGACATGAGACCAAAAATAATGTTCACAGAAACACAAGACTTAAAAATGCATATTTTTCTGATGGTTTGAAAACCCTGGCCGGAGTGGAGACTTTCAAAAACTCTTACTTTGCGTGTGGAAACTGAGCTTTTTTGTTTGTCATAAGAAATGTCTGACATAATATAACGTTTTTAAAACCACATTTAACAACCTGAAGTTATTTACTTACCAGTGTTGTTTCACTTCATGCAACGGCAGACCGCCTATACCTGTTATAATGGGCCTGCATGCACAATAAAAAAAAAAAAACAGTCATCATGTTTTCTAGGCCTATGTTAGTGTTCAAGAAAAGTGGACGGTGAAAACTGGACTGAATAATTTGCATGTATTCTCCCTCCAACAAGCACAAGACCCATGTGTTTAATATGCCAGGAGACTATTGCTGTTGTGAAAATGTCCAATTTAAAACGGCATTACGAAACAAAGTACAGAAACTTTGAAGAGATATTTACTCAACATTCATAGGTGAGAATATCAAAATTCATTGCACTGAAATCGGAATATGAAGCTGCAAGCAGGAATCTTGCCACATCGATGACACAACAACAAAAGGCCAAAGAGTGCTCACTGAGAATGGCATGGCTTTTGGGAAAGCACAAGAAACCATTCTCAGATGCAGACATGATAAAAGAATGCATTAAATTTAAGCAAAACTCGCTCTTGGATCACACAGCAACCACAGGGAAGTTTTGAATATTACATTATTAGTGCTTATAACCAATGTTCCCTCTAATTTTTCATGTGTGTGAGCAAACGCAACAACTCCCTGAGCATTCAGTGGAGCCCATGTGAGCAACATCAGATGTGCACACTGTGACTACACCAGCAGCACACCTGTCCCAAACCTGACTAAATAACAAGTTCAATCTCCATCCATCCATCCATTTTCTACCGCTTGTCCCTTTCGGGGTCGCTGGAGGTGCTGGAGCCTATCTCAGCTGCATTCGGGCAGAAGGCGGGGTACACCCTGGACAAGTCCCCACCTCATCACAGGGCCAACACAGATAGACAGACAACATTCTCTTATTATTATAATCAAATGACAGCAGTCATTTCCATGAGATTAGTTTCTAATATAAGTGTTTAGGCCCACTTACAATGACAATAACAAAAAATATTGTTTTTCATGAACTGTGTACTTGTAGTCTGGGTGGAGGTCCTGCTTTGGAAATAATTTGTACCCCTTTCAGACATTGCATTTAGTTCCCATTAAAACATTCACATGTTGCACAATGAGATGTAAGCAGGGGATCATGTGTACATTCCTGCAACTTCCTGTTTGTAAAAAATATATTTTTATTAGTATTTATTTAATATACTAACAACATTTCATGATTAATATTTATAAATAAATGACACTAGAATAAGCACACATTTGATTGGTAAATCATAGTTTAACGACCTGGAATTACACTTTATGTGTGGTGTTGGAGTTGTCCGACTTTTTGTGTGGCTGTAAACGCATCACTGGCTAAGTGCCATATGTGCAGTTGGCACAAGTGAGAAAGAGCGAGCGGCTGCTGTTGATATAACAAAGTTGGTTTTGGTCTGGTTTGTACTGCAGAAAATTTTTGCTAGATATCCTTTTTTTTACTAATGTTTTGGTGATGTGTTTATGGCCGACAATAAAGAGTTTTGCTCAGTAAAGTGATCGATGGAATTCATGTCCTCAAAGCGTCTCGACAGACGTTACAATATTTGAACAATGATGACGAAAACTGTTGTCTCTGTCTTGTCTGTCGTGTCGAAAATTGTTATGCGCTTATTTTTTTATTTGATTTTGTGCGTGGCATAGATTTGCCGTGCGCAGAGGACGCTTGAGCAGTGCGCAATTGCACAGGCGCACACCTTAGAGGGAACATTGCTTATAACCTAAATTGACCTCATTGAAAAAGTTATTTGTGCACCACATTAAAAAATATATATTTTTGGGCCTCCAAAATTTGATTACCCGTGGCCTAATGCCATGAAAAAAATCGAATACATTGCCACTAATAAATCAACAATTACGCAAAGATTTGTTGTTAAATATATGTATAATGTTTTAAATAGCCTTTTTTGTTTGAAAACATTTATAAACTCCCCACACCCCAGTCATCAGATTACACTAAAATAAATTCTGGCCCTTGGACAAATTTAATTGAGAACCCCTGATGGAGAGGGCTTTGATTACTCGCTAAATTGGTAACACTAATGTTCCCTCATGCTTCTTGTTCTTATTCTCTGGAAGGCCAGCTGCGTTATAATGTGTTTATGAGCGAGGGCAAACAAGCAGAGCCAAATCTATTTGTGGCAGTCCACTACTTTATCCGCACCAGGCAACCACAAATACATGATGGTATGGGAAATGCTTTGTTTACTGTCATGTTATCCATACATACATCCATCCATCCATTAGAGAGTGCCAGTGAAACATACATTTACATGTACATGAAAAAATTATAATGAAGCTTTTGTTTTGGCTCTGCTTATATTGTACAAGTGTTATAATGTACAAGTGTGAACAAGTAATTGAAGAATCTATTTTGAATATTTATTAATTGGTTTTAAAATGTAAATACTCCAAGATGAACATTCTGAGGTTAGAGGGTGAGTAAATCTTCTCGCCCACTCACAAATAACTGACTTTTTTGCTTATCCATGGAATAAATCAGCCTTTCTTGTGGTGTTTTAAAGTGTGAGTACCTGGTGGTCCAGCTATTTCTACTGGCAGTCAATCTTGTGCTGTGTCAGAGATGGAAGGAGTCCACGCAGACGATGACGAATTGCTGGAAACTCGTTGCGGATTCTGTGCATGAAACACAGCAGGTATCTTTTTCAAATTCAAAACTTTGGAATGAAATTAAATTTGTAGCTTTCAAGCTTGACTCTATTTTGACAGCGCTAATGCCCAGCAGAAAAATAAACACCTTCGTTTTTGAAAAAACCTTTGGAGTGTGATTACCTTAAAGTGTATGTTGATACTGATTGTTTTGTTTTTCTTTGATACTTTTCCCACATTTCTGGTAGTTGATTATCCGCTTTACTTTTTAACTAAAACTGTTGACACATGTCAAACCAGGATAGTAAAAGTTAGAAAAGTAAAGTTGTTTGTCTCATTAGTCTTGTCCATACACTGTGTGTACATGTGACTAAATACTAGAGTTTATAATAGGAAAGTGGTTAAATATTGATATATTTATAGGTGTCAATACCTCTCCACAGTTTTGTTACACTAACATTAGAAACTATTTTACTATTTTTCAACTATTTTAATAAGTCTCAGAGGTGTCACAATAGAGTAATAAAATGTGTGGTATATTGCACTTTAGCAGCTTTTTACAGACAGAATACTGTAACTGTGCTCTTGTCAAATGTCATAAATTCCATATCGCTACTTCAACTGAGGAGCTTCAATTGTTCAGAGACTGAGCTCTTAACTCAAAACACTTGTATCGCAAATCAACGTCTCCTTTTGAAATGAATTAAAATTAAAATTGGTGCATGGTCGCCCTAAAACAGCACAGTTTTAGCATGCAACATGCCTTTTAAAAAGAAACACAAATTTAGATAAGAAATATTGGATAAAAACAGCATTTACTTCCATATTAGAGTGGACTTCTACAGTATCTACTTTGAGCGGCTTCTACGTCAAACACACCATCAGCAGCTTCTCCATGTTTTCATGGATAAATGTTTGACGTTCAATATCATTTCAACATTCTTGGCTGGCGTTAGACTTCTTCGGCTTCAATATGGTACAGACAAGCAGTGATACCATTCAACTGCTTCACTAATTTGGTTACACTCTCCATCATGTTAGTGATGATTTATTTATTTTATTTAATGAATTGTGTTCACTTCTTCTTAACACTGACCTTAACACTCACTTTCTTCCTTCCCTTGGTTGAAAAACTTTTTCATGTCAAGTAGAGATCTCCGATAATATCGGACTGGCGATATCATCGGCTATCGGCTTTAAAATGTAATATCGGAAATGATCGGTATCAGTTTCAAAATGATCGGTATCGGTTTCAAAAAGTAAAATGTATTACTTTTTAAAACGCCGCTGTGTACACGGACGTAGGGGGGAGTACAGAGCGCCAATAAACCTTAAAGGCACTGCCTTTGCGTGCCGGCCAAGTCACATAATATCTACGGCTTTTCACACACACAAGTAAATGCAAGGCATACTTGGTCAACAGCCATACAGGTCACAATGAGGGTTGCCGTATAAACAACTTTAACACTGTTACAAATATGCGCCACACTGGGAACCCACACCAAACAAGAATGACAAACATTTCGGGAGAACATCCGCACCGTAACACAACATAAACACAACAGAACAAATACCCAGAACCCCTTGCAGTACTAACTCTTCCGGGACGCTACAATATACACCCCCCGCTACCCCCTACCCCCCACCCCACCACCTCAACCCCGCCCACCTCAACCTCCTCATGCTCTTTCAGGGAGAGCATGTCCCAAATTCCAAGCTGCTGTTTTGAGGCATGTTAAAAAAAATAATGCACTTTGTGACTTTAATAATAAATATGGCAGTGCCATGTTGGCATTTTTTTCCATAACTGGAGTTTATTTATTTTGGAAAACCTTCTTACATTGTTTAATGCATCCAGCGGGGCATCACAATTCCACGACTGTATATATCTGTATCGGTTGATATCGGAATCGGTAATTAAGAGTTGGACAATATCGGAATATCGGATATCGGCAAAAAAGCCATTATCGGACATCTCTAATGTCAAGCTCTAGTTATATTCTAACGCTCGCGAGTAACATCAGATGTTTTTGGGCGGATCTGACAGGGTACAGATTACAGTTACAAGCATCGCCGCCCACTAATGGGGGCGGCGATGCTTGTAACTTAGATTTTTGTTTGCAACTTAAAATATAACAATTAGCTGAGAGACAGCACTTATCTCAAAACACTCTTAATTTGGGGCCCTCTTACGTTGAGGTACTACTGTATCACATAAAACGTAACATTAAGGAGTGTGTGATGGTACAAATGTTAGCAACACTAGCATAGCTACAGTGCTAACAGTAAAGGCTTTATTTTAAGATTTGTAGTGAAGCCTGCTTTTTTTCTTCATCTGTCAAATAGTGGACATATATAGGACACACGGCGGGCTCATCTATGTAGTGGTGGGTCTAAAGTAATATCACGCCCAGCGTCTGTTCTCTCTAAAAAAGAAGGGAGATGATTCTAGCGACACATATTACATTATTTAAAAACATTTATTTTGCATAACAGGGAACCTTTTAGGAAGAATTTGGCACTGTAATGTTAGTGTTGTTTTGTTGTGCTTTGCTAGTAATTATGCTTTTGTTCAGTACTGTTTGATAGATGTATTGATCAATTGTCAATTGATCAATTGTCTATAATTGCGTAATTGGCTGTATGGCGATGGTATCATTGTCAAAATATCGCAATAATATTGCACAGAAAGTTACTCAACAGCTGTCACCACTCGTGGATAACAAAATAAATAGGTCAACTCGATCAGTGCAGTTGGAATCCATGCTGTTGTCTTTTGTATGGCAGAGGAAAGCATCTCAGTACAGTAATTCATTTCCACGAGCAAGAAAGAGAGCAACGCAATATGATGAATGTGTCATGTCATCACGATCAACATATGCTTCAGTTTCATGGTGTTCTCACACATGTACAGCAAATAGTCACACACTTCCTCATCAAACAAGCTGGCCATAATTTATGTCTGCTGCTTTCTCCCGTCTTTCACTTTCACGCAACCCTTCTCCAAGCTACTTCTCAGCAGTGCAGCTTGCCAGACCAAAACAATTTAGCAATAAGCTATTCGCATCTGTGGGGTTTTGTTTTCGGTTGTTTTTTTGCATTCTCCTTTTGTAGTGGGCTCCGATCGCCTGACAGAATATCCGCCGCTTGCTGAGGGAATACCGGCTGACCACTCTGCTGAAAATATGTCGCTCTGTTAAGACTCCAAACATGCAGGCATTTTGTCGACAGTGTGAGTGGTTTTCTTTGTGAATGACAATGTCATACAGCCACACTTTGCCTATTTTGATGGATATAATGTTACGTTTGTACAGGGGAAGAAGACGGCACAGACAACAGGGAAAGTCATTTTAGCTCTAGGTTTATTTATATATGTAAACAATATATATAAATACAAAATAAAGTGTGTAAATAATTCAAAATGTGTGTGTGTGTGTGACTGTATGTAGGAATTAACTGCTGAGTGTTACCGGGAGTGTTGAGCGAGAGGCGGAAGTCCAAGAGGGGCAAGCCAAGCTCGGAGGTCCAGAGAACAGGCAGGAAGTCGGGGGCAATAGAGAGGCGTCGAAGGTCCGTGTCCAGGCGGGAGGTCGAGATCCAAGAAGCAGCCAGAGAACCAGAGGGAATACGGGGAGACGAGACACACAGCTCGTGACGCGGGAACGGAGGAATGCTGCTGGAAGACGACAAGGAAAACACGAGACGAGTGAACGCGGCGGGGGAGAAAACACAGAGAGAGCATAGAGCGAGATACAATTTGCTTACTGTACGTGAACAAGTGTTTACGTTCTGGCCCAGAATAGCAGGTTGCGCTGGCTTAAGAAGGCAGCTCTTCTCATCAGTGACAGGTGTGTTGATTGCTGATGATTGAATGCAGCTGCTTGCTGCAGCCGGCGTGGCGCAGCGCACTGATGAATGTGCACTGGTGTGCACCCGGCCCGTTACATATAAGATAGAAAAATATATACATTATAATTTTAAAAAAGTACAACGCTAATTTCCCCCCCCTTGCTTTTCAGAAGATTTGTTTTCCACGGTAATGTTCACCAAAAGTTTTGCCCGTTTTTTGTTTACTATCTGAAATATCGTATGGCCAAACATTGCTCCTAACAATCGAGTCCATTTGCCCGTGTATTATTCCACCTAATGCCATAACAAAGAATGCCACGCACTCCTGTCACGTTATTAATACCCTGCGTGAAAAAAATGTGCCTGTGTGAGCCTGCTCTCAACTTCCCACCCAGAAGTCATTCTCCTCCAGCTCTGTCGCCCTTCTATGACAGGGGTTCTTGACCTTTTTGACCTCGGAGCCCAACTTTTCTACTACAGAGGGGCCCGAGGCCCACTCAAATGTTAACACTGAATTAGTAATCTTACTTTTGATTTTAATTGTGTCTGTCTATCTGTGTTGGCCCTGCGATGAGGTGGCGACTTGTCCAGGGTGTACCCCGCCTTCCGCCTGTGTGCAGCTGGGATAGGCTCCAGCACCCCCGCGACCCCACAAGGAACAAGCGGTAGAAAATGGATGGATAGGATGTATTCAACCAATATAACTGACCCACTTACAGTTTAACAGGATAAATCTTGTCAAATGATATGAGAGCATGTGTTGATCACATAGATCATCATTATCAAGGCTTAGGTCAGGGTAATTACAAATAAAAAATAATAATCAAATATACTGCAAAAGAAGGGACACATAAAAACTAAAAAAGATTACATACAAATAATTAGAGCTAAAATAAATTAATACTAACTAAATTAATAATAAAGAACAATAGTAATAATATGAATGTTTCTTAACTAAATGTCAATAAAATTAAAGTCCAAATGAAAATAGTTTCACCACTTTAGTCATAATTTTTGCACTTAAGAAACTTCTCTATCACTTTTGCTTCAGACTTCTTCTGTTTTTTTATATTGCCATTACTGCCTCAAGTGGTGGTATAATGTATTACAACTAAATGTGCCACTGCAGCCAATACAAACCACAGCTGAGAAACTGATATTTGTTGGCGGCCCAGTAGGGGGCGGTTGCTGCCCAACAATGGGCCCCCCAATGGTTAAGAAACACTGCTCGACAGCATCATCACTCATTGACTCTGTGTTTGTTTGCTAACAAATACTGTTCCTTTGTTTGCTTTCAATACAATACCGATACTAATCTACTTTGATATATGCACAAATATAGTATATACTTTTATGTATATGTGGAATGTTAGAAAAGGTTTGATCAAGTGAAATTATGTCTGCCCCGCAGGATGGATTTTGAGGATCAGTCATAGACAATTTAGAGTGAAAAGCAAATTTTATTTTCACTCGTAAACAAAACATTCTAACTTGTGTTGTTTCCCTGGCTTCGAGACTCTCCCTTAGGGATGATGGACGGATGGGCAGCGCCTGAAGAGCTGCAGCCTGCCACCGTGGGCCCCACTCCCTCCCCTCTGTTGCTAGTCTCGAGATGTATGTTGTAATATGTATATGTGCTTTGCTATGAAGGGGTTTTCCCTTTCCAGACTGGGCCCCTTTGGGAGCCCTGTCTAGATTGTATTTTTTTATCCATCCTTCCCCAGCGTTTACCTTTTTCCCATCGTTTGCGGGGCACCTTGTGGCGACCCATCAGCGTTCCTGTTCTGTAACCCTGTACACTGTTTTTTTGTCTAATCTTGAACGGGAATTTGCTTATAAACAAAGTTTTGTTGTACATGTGCAATGACAATAAATACCTACCTACCTACCTACAATAAATTACTCAGATAACCATGGTAGGTATGAAAAGCACTAACCCTTATGACAGAGTTAGGCTCAATTCGAATACCCCTCTTCCGCCCTTGTTGCCCTTCCTCCTTGATTTTGGTGTTCACGTCAATAGGCGTTTGAATTATCCGCCATGTAGGGAGGAAGGGCGAAGTAGCTCCCTCGAAGTGAAGTGAGCTTGCAGACCTCCCTACACTATCGAGTGCGAGAAGAAAGATGGCAGACCAGAAACCCAAAGAACTGTACAAATGTAAGTAATAAACTTAATTAATGATTTTCATTTAGTCAGACTTCAAACCTTTGCTACTGCATGTAAATATTGTCTTCAAACACATATACACAATGAAACACATTTTACATACCTCAAGCTGATGCTGATGATAAACAGTCTTCTTCTGGCAGGCAGAAGAAAATAAGAAGAGCACAAGCAAAGCGTGTGACGGCATCTTGAAGTAAACAAAAATGCGTAGCTTTTCTTTATTGAGTACGACTGCAAAATAACCCACGTGGGACAAACAAAGTCGCAATGCCAGCACTTTGATAAAGAAGGTGAGAAACTTTTTAATTCAAAAAATAACTTATAGCAGTGATTTTTAAACTGTGGTACGTGTACCACTAATGGGACACGGGCTACATCTAGTGGTATGCCAAATAATCACTTAGTTAAATATTCAAACACAGTGTTACTGTTGAAGCTGTGTTTAAGGTAAAGTGGCCAAAATATTAAATATACTTGTTAAATAACACCTAACAGTCTTTTTCTTTAATGAATATTTAGGCGCAACTGAATTTCAATGTTGGTCATTATGGGGGTATTTGGAGAGTCAAGTGTTTTCTGAGGCGGTACTTGGTAAAAAAAAGTTTGAGAACCACTGACTTATAGCAAAGTATAAAGGTACCTCTCCTGTTCTCCCTCTTTGCTTATTGACATCTTCGGTGTTCAATAGTCTTGAATAAAAGTAAAAGCAATGCTCGTGTTAATATTCTCGCCGTCTTGAATGGATTTGCATTAGATGTCCATACGGACAAATTGTATTTATTCTGATCATAATTCGGATGAGAATGTTCCTGTGTACATGGACCCTGAAAACAATTATTAGATTATGACGTGCATTTTCATGCAACACACCTTAAATCGGAATACTTTGCATTGACATGCAGGGGCACCGAAAAGGGGGGTTTGAGGAGACGGATTCTAGGGGCCCATGATGGAGGGGGGCCCAGAGAGGCCCCTAATGATGATGAAATTATAATGTTGCCGCTGTGTTGGGGGCCCTGTAAAGATTCTTTTTATGGGGCCCAAAATCCCTAGCCGCGCCCCTGTTGACATGCGCAGCACATACCGTGATGGGAGAAGTGTGTTATTGTTTGTGTCTTTTGGACGAGTTCTCTCACTGCAAGTGCTGAAAAAGCAATGACTTCCACTGGTTCTGCGTTTTATCCCTCTAAATGTGTACACGTGCACATAGCTACTGTTTCGGTTTCTGCACGATTCCGTCCTCATCTGACCTTTTGACGGATGGTACACTAACAAAAACCGAGGTACCACTGTATTATCAAAGCCACATAACCTCATACCTACACAACATAATTAGGCAATTGTATATTATTCCCACAAAGTCTCTGGCAAAGTCAACAGTAGCTTTTCCTGTTCAGGATTATGCCCCAAAACCTGTGTTATTTTGAACTTGAAGTGCCATCCCATGGAATTGTCCAAAATGTTTTGGTATCCTGGAGCATTCAAAGTTCCTTTCACTGGAACAATGGGGCCAAGCCCAACTCCTGAATCACAACCCCACACCAAAATTCCTCCTCCACCAAATTTCACACTCGGCACAATGCAGTCCAAAATGTACCGTTCTCCTGGCAACCTCCGAACCCAGACTCGTCCATCAGATCGCCAGATGGAAAAGCGTGATTCATCACTCCAGAGAAGACGTCTCCACTGCTCTAGAGTCCAGTGGGGACGTGCTTTACACCACTGCATCCGACGCTTTGAATTGGACTTGGTGATGTATGGCTTAGATTCTGCTGCTCGGCCATGGAAACCCATTCCATGAAGCTCTCTGCGTACTGTACGTGGGCTAATTGGAAGGTCACATGAAGTTTGGAGCTCTGTAGCAACTGACTGTGCAGAAAGTCTTTGCACTATGCTCTTCAGCATCTGCTGACCCCTCTCTGTCAGTTTATGTGGCCTACCACTTGGTGGCTGACTTGCTGTTGTTCTCAAACTCTTCATTTTTCTTAAAATAAAGTTGACTTTGGAAGATTTAGGAGTGAGGAAATTTCACGACTGGATTTGTTGCACAGGTAGCATCGTATGACAGTTCCACGCTGGAAATCACTGAGAGCGGCCCATTCTTTCACATGCCTAAGTGCTTGATTTTATACACCGGGCCAAGTGATTAGAGCACCTGATTCTCATCATTTGGATGGGTGGCCAAATACTTTTGGCAATATAGTGTACTTTCTTCTCCCTAGGGATGAACCTAAAGCACTGAACATGCTGAGACATAATGTGCCCTGATGCTTTATTCGACACACCGTGGCCTGCAATGAACTGGACTTAACAGACACAATCTAATGACATCCAATACATAAACTGTATTACAATTCTGTCAAATTTGTGAGTGTTTATGCGTGCACTCAGCTGACAGTCTGAAGGAACCTTGTGCTCCGCAAGCAGGCATGTGAGACGGAGCAAGGAGGGGGCCTTTCAGGACAGACAGAATGAGTCTGGGAAGACTACTTGAGCTGGAGCGGAGGTGTGGATCATAAAGAATAACACCGTGAGGATGAAGAGTGCTTATGGGGATGATGGTGCGTGGTAACGTGAAGTTTTGGAGACACCGCTTACTCAGCCTGCCAGTATTACAGGGCTTGGCTGGCCTCTCCTCTCCTCCAGTGTGAGGAGCCCAGATCTAATCCTGTGAGGGAAAAACTGAGAGGACACCAAGTCTGATCATGCTCAGACTATTTTGTGTCCACCAAGTAAACCAAAGGAAAAATATGACATGTCAAAAAAAACAGTTGCCAATATGTGTCGTATGCAAGAGGAGTAATTATATTATAGTTATTTATTGCAAGCAGAACGTCAATGTCAACCACTTGGCCACTTGGATTAAGCCGTTGAATAAACAGTAAAGCTATGAATGTCAAGGAATACACATTACAACATTCAACCTGTGGTGGGTGACTTCATTGCATTATGTAACGGAGCTGGGCCGGCGCCAACCCCTCAGACAGGAAGACCGGGGAGACGTTTGGGTGCATGTTACACTGCACGCAGCCCTCTCCTTCACCTGCCATATTTAGAAACAATAGCTTGGATTGGTCCAACTTGATAACCGCAGCAAAAACCTGCTTTGTTCTTGTTTACATAAAAACACAAAAGTGTTGATGTTGCTCTTTAGACACAACATGACATCAGAAAGATGTCACACTGGACCAATCTTCTACCTTAACCTCCTGGTGTGGCTCGATTGCTAGAGCAACTTGAGGGTTCCGGGTTCGAACCCCGTTTACGCCAACCGAGTAACTGCCATTGTGTCCTTGGGCAAGATACTTTACCCACACTGGTTTACATGTAGCTTAAAGGTGTAGACAATGGGTTTCACTATGTAAAGCACTTTGAGTCTCTACAGAAAAGTGCTATATAAATATAATTCACTTAACTTCACTTACAACTACAACAGAATGTATCTTTTTAAACTGTCCCAGGCTAAAATAACTTAATTACTTGGTGGACAAGAATCCAAAAGGCCACAATATTAAACACTTAATACAAAATGCAGTTTAGTATGTTGACCTGAACATAAGATTACCATACTTTGCCAACACTCGTCATGCTTGCTTCCGTTAAAAACATTTGCTCCGCTAGTGCAGTTTGTCTGCTGAAGTGTGAACGCTATCTACTAAACTTTGGTGCACACCAAACAGATCAAATATGAACACTCCACAGACCAAAGACACTGACAACACAGATGGCGCACAGGCGCATGGCATTGGTTTGCTGGTTTGCATGTATAAACCGCCAGACCCGAACTTAAAAAAAACTGCAAACAGAACTCTAGGGGTACATTAAGCCTATTCATAAAAACAACATTAAACACTGTAATAATTTTATTGCACAATCTTTCATTAGGAACTGTGCAAGCCTGTTTCTGTTTGTCAGCATGTTACCAATATACAGTAGGGAGGGTATTTCTATGGCCCTATTCGTCACGGTTTACCTGACACATGAAACGTGACAAACTGGGGCTTGCACTATCCACTTAAGCCGCCAGACAGCAGTAAAGTGTTGAATATCCTAAAATTCGTTTTGTGGCAATTTCAACTTTGACCACAGCATCAGTTGCTATGTACGGAGGCACTTTCCATCTTTTTTTTTTTTTTTTTACAAACTGCATTGCAAAATGATGAACCCCTCACCTTTTTCTTACATGAGATCCACCCAGGAATGGGGCCATATGAATCCCTTTCCTACTGTAATGTATGCAGAAACATGTATTATACATCATGACTTTCTACAGTCTACTGTATAAAATGTATTTAATGTTAATGTGACATTATTTGTGGCACACAGTAGGGCTGGGTGATAAACAATGTCGATAGATTTTTTTTTTTAAATCCCGATAGTATTCATTTGTTCACATTCTATAAGTTGTAAGAGTAGCCTGCTAAAGACAACTTCAGCAACATCAACACACAAAGATCATATGTAGCCAAGGTGAAAAATAGGTCTCACTCTGTCATGAGACTTGGCAAAGGGAAGTGTGTGATGTTGCTTTTAAATAGTGGGGGTAGGACAAATTATTTCCAACAAAAGGTGTAAAATGTTCAAAATAAACTTAAAGACAGTCAGAAGTCAGAAATGAGATTAGGGTTTGTATAATTATGAATGTTGTCTTGTTTTTGGCAAATGACAATGCTCCTTTTTGGGGGGAGGGATATCGTCAGCTATCTGTTACACGATCTATGAAGGAATGGATGTGTTTTGCCCAATATACAAACCCTGTTTCCATATGAGTTGGGAAATTGTGTTAGATGTAAATATAAACGGAATACAATGATTTGCAAATCATTTTCAACCCATATTCAGTTGAATATGCTACAAAGACAACATATTTGATGTTCAAACTGATAAACGTTTTGTTTTTTTTGCAAATAATCATTAACTTTAGAATTTGATGCCAGCAACACGTGACAAAGAAGTTGGGAAAGGTGGCAATAAATACTGATAAAGTTGAGGAATGCTCATCAAACACTTATTTGGAACATCCCACAGGTGTGCAGGCTAATTGGGAACAGGTTGGTGCCATGATTGGGTATAAAAATAGATTCCATGAAATGCTCAGTCATTCACAAACAAGGATGGGACGAGGGTCACCACTTTGTCAACATAAGCGTGAGCAAATTGTTGAACAGTTTAAGAAAAAACTTTCTCAACCAGCTATTGCAAGGAATTTAGGGATTTCACCATCTACGGTCCGTAATATCATCAAAGGGTTCAGAGAATCTGGAGAAATCACTGCACGTAAGCAGCTAAGCCCGTGACCTTCGATCCCTCAGGCTGTACTGCATCAACAAGCGACATCAGTGTGTAAAGGATATCACCACATGGGCTCAGAAACACTTCAGAAACCCACTGTCAGTAACTACAGTTGGTCGCTACATCTGTAAGTGCAAGTTAAAACTCTCCTATGCAAGGCGAAAACTGTTTATCAACAACACCCAGAAACGCCGTCGGCTTCGCTGGGCCTGAGCTCATCTAAGATGGACTGATACAATGTGGATAAGTGTTCTGTGGTCTGACGAGTCCACATTTTAAATTATTTTTGGAAACTGTGGATGTGGTGTCCTCCGGACCAAAGAGGAAAAGAACCATCCGGATTGTTATAGGCGCAAAGTTGAAAAGCCAGCATCTGTGATGGTATGGGGGTGTATTAGTGCCCAAGACATGGGTAACTTACACATCTGTGAAGGCGCCATTAATGCTGAAAGGTACATACAGCTTTTGGAGCAACATATGTTGCCATCCAAGCAACGTTACCATGGACGCCCCTGCTTATTTCAGCAAAACAATGCCAAGCTACGTGTTACATCAACATGGCTTCATAGTAAAAGAGTGCGGGTACTATACTGGCCTGCCTGTAGTCCAGACCTGTCTCCCATTGAAAATGTGTGGCGCATTATGAAGCCTAAAATACCACAACGGAGACCCCCGGACTGTTGAACAACTCAAGCTGTACATCAAGCAAGAATGGGAAAGAATTCCACCTGAGAAGCTTAAAAAATGTGTCTCCTCAGTTCCCAAACGTTTACTGAGTGTTGTTAAAAGGAAAGGCCATGTAACACAGTGGTGAACATGCCCTTTCCCAACTACTTTGGCACGTGTTGCAGCCATGAAATTCTAAGTTAATTATTATTTGCAAAAAAAAAATAAAGTTTATGAGTTTGAACATCAAATATCTTGTCTTTGTAGTGCATTCAATTGAATATGGGTTGAAAAGGATTTGCAAATCATTGTATTCCGTTTATATTTACATCTAACACAATTTCCCAACTCATATGGAAACAGGGTTTGTATATCATCTGTGCATCAATATAGTGATATATTACTTGTACAATGATCACATTAAAATCAGAGCACACTTACATGGAGAATAATGTTTTAATCACCCCTGCATGTCATTAAGTGACACACACACATGTGTGCTGCTGAACCAAAAAAAAAAAAGAAGCTTTTAAATAGGTAACTTCATGTTTTTTCTCAGGCTGTCAAACGATTAAAATATATAATGGCGATTAATCGCATTGTTCATAGTTAACCAAATTAATTGTGATGATCACAGATAGATATAATTTGTCATGTACCCTGTACAGATCATTTTCAAGTTTATGACTAGACAAGTAATTTGCTTTAATGAAATGTGTTTTAAACATTATGCTTTTTTAAACACCTTAAAACAGAATTTGTATTCCTGCTTGCACTTGCATTCAGAGCAGGAAAGACACCATGTTTAGACACCAGTTCCTCACATTAATAACACAAAATGTGGATTGTTACGCTCATGCTTTGATTGTCAAAGATGTTTGCTAATATCATCTGAAAAATGTTTCTGATACTCCGCACAATACATTTTTCAGCCAGCTAGAAAACTCCCCCCTTTTTACTGAGAAGAAAAGTCTAACTTAAATAAACTAAGGCGAACTCGTACAGCAAAGTGACAGATTGGCATGGACTTTGGATACAAATAGAGGTTAGAGCACAAATGGTTTCCCGTTTTCTAATAAAACAACAATTAAATGAGATCAAGAAATAGTTGAAAACATTTCTTTTTTTTAGATAAAATGAATGATTCTTTTACTTTTTTTGTTGTCTTTTCAAATGAGCAACCTGCGCTACAGTGATAAGAGCATAATAATTTAAAATCTAAAAAATAAGTCAGTATACCTCACCAGCCATAAACCTCACTGCACGTCAGGACAGTAGTGAAGTGAAGTGAATTATATTTATATAGCGCTTTTCTCTAGTGACTCAAAGCGCTTTACATAGTGAAACCCAATATCTAAGTTACATTTGAACCAGTGTGGGTGGCACTGGGAGCAGGTGGGTAAAGTGTCTTGCCCAAGGACACAACGGCAGTGACTAGGATGGCGAAAGCGGGAATCGAACCTGGAACCCTCAAGTTGCTGGCACGGCCACTCTACCAACCGAGCTATGCCCCCCACCCCAGTAGTTGAAAAAAAACAAAAAAACAAAAATATAATAATAATAATCTTATGATTATTTGACTAATACTGCTGGAGAAGTGTTATAGGCCAGTGGTCCCCAACCTTTTTGTAGCTGCGGACCGGTCAACGCTTGAAAATGTGTCCCACGGACCGGGGGTGGGGGGTGGGCGTGGGTAATAGTTTTTTTTTTTGTTTGTTTGTTTGTTTTTCATAAAGAAATACAATCATGTGTTCTTACGGACTGTATCCCTGCAGACTGTATTGATCTATATTGATATATAATGTATATATTGTGTTTTTTATGTTGATTTAATAAAAATAAAAAAAATAATAATTATTTTATTTTTTTTTTAATTTCTTGTGCGGCCCGGTACCAATCGGTCCGCGGACCGGTCCGCGGACCGTTGGTTGGGCACCACTGTTATAGGCAACAAAGCTGAGGTGCATTACCACAAGCAGTCTGTGTCCGTGCTTACACTAAGCCCTAAATATGCAGGCTAATGTTCTCTATTGATTGATTGATCTTTACTATCAACACGACCGTTTTTGTAAAAAGAGTAAAAAATCCGAATGGCCGTACACAAACAAATGGAATCTGTACACTTCATTACTCAAGTATAGCTTTTTTGACAGCAGTGACTCTGTTTATTGCACTTGAACACAGCCATATTTTGCTGTTAACCAGAGCCTGTGGTGAAAGTAGAGGCATCCACAAACTCCCCATCAACAACCCTAAAAAAACAACAACAACAAAAAAACAGCGCCATCCAGAGCACACAGTCTCAGTAAGCAGAGTACTGCAGACAGGAGTCGGGGTGTCTGCTCCAATTCTCCAAACCGGCATCACATTGCAGAGGAGAACCCATTAAGTCAGTGCTGGACTTTGGCTGACTCTCCGGTAGCACAGGCGTCGCAGCATACCACCGCAACCCTCCCTCTTCTTTTCCTTGTACTCCTCCCACGCACACTCCCACCCCCTGCCGTGCTGTCTGCCAGGAACTGGGATGTACAAACTCCGTTTCCATATGAGTTGGGAAATTGTGTTAGATGTAAATATAAACGGAATACAATGATTTGCAAATCATTTTCAACCCATATTCAGTTGAATATGCTACAAAGACAAGATATTTGATGTTCAAACTGATAAACTTTTTTTTTTTTGCAAATAATCATTAACTTTAGAATTTGATGCCAGCAACACGTGACAAAGAAGTTGGGAAAGGTGGCAATAAATACTGATACAGTTGAGGAATGCTCATCAAACACTTATTTGGAACATCCCACAGGTGAACAGGCAAATTGGGAACAGGTGGGTGCCATGATTGGGTATAAAAGTAGATTCCTTGAAATGCTCAGTCATTCACAAACAAGGATGGGGTGAGGGTCACCACTTTGTCAACAAATGCATGAGCAAATTGTTGAACAGTTTAAGAAAAACCTTTCTCAACCAGCTATTGCAAGGAATTTAGGGATTTCACCATCTACGGTCTGTAATATCATCAAAGGGTTCAGAGAATCTGGAGAAATCACTGCATGTAAGCAGCTAAGCCCGTGACCTTCGATCCCTCAGGCTGTACTGCATCAACAAGCGACATCAGTGTGTAAAGGATATCACCACATGGGCTCAGGAACACTTCAGAAACCCACTGTCAGTAACTACAGTTGGTCGCTACATCTGTAAGTGCAAGTTAAAACTCTCCTATGCAAGGCGAAAACCGTTTATCAACAACACCCAGAAACGCCGTCGGCTTCGCTGGGCCTGAGCTCATCTAAGATGGACTGATACAAAGTGGATAAGTGTTCTGTGGTCTGACGAGTCCACATTTCAAATTGTTTTTGGAAACTGTGGACGTCGTGTCCTCCGGACCAAAGAGGAAAAGAACCATCCGGATTGTTATAGGCGCAAAGTTGAAAAGCCAGCATCTGTGATGGTATGGGGGTGTATTAGTGCCCAAGACATGGGTAACTTACACATCTGTGAAGGCGCCATTAATGCTGAAAGGTACATACAGGTTTTGGAGCAACATATGTTGCCATCCAAGCAACGTTACCATGGACGCCCCTGCTTATTTCAGCAAGACAATGTCAAGCCACGTGTTACATCAACGTGGCTTCATAGTAAAAGAGTGCGAGTACTAGACTGGCCTGCCTGTAGTCCAGACCTGTCTCCCATTGAAAATGTGTGGCGCATTATGAAGCCTAAAATACCACAACGGAGACCCTCAGACTGTTGAACAACTTAAGCTGTACATCAAGCAAGAATGGGAAAGAATTCCACCTGAGAAGCTTAAAAAATGTGTCTCCTCAGTTCCCAAACGTTTACTGAGTGTTGTTAAAAGGAAAGGCCATGTAACACAGTGGTGAACATGCCCTTTCCCAACTACTTTGGCACGTGTTGCAGCCATGAAATTCTAAGTTAATTATTATTTGCAAAAAAAAAATAAAGTTTATGAGTTTGAACATTAAATATCTTGTCTTTGTAGTGCATTCAACTGAATATGGGTTGAAAAGGATTTGCAAATCATTGTATTCCGTTTATATTTACATCTAACACAATTTCCCAACTCATATGGAAACGGGGTTTGTATATATGAGCCTCTGATGTGGCCTCCTCTCCGCTGCCAGCAAAAACGAGACATTCTGCCTATTCTTCCTCTCCATCTTGCTTCTCAGCATCACAATGGTCAAAAATCTGCCAGACGCTGCAGCCAACAAATCCACTACGCTTTGCCCCAATTCCCCTTTTGGTTTCATGGACACAGCCCAGGACAATTTATATAGAAAGAGGCCAAGTAGCGTGTACACACTGAAACACTTGTTGCCTGTATTGTTGTTAGCTTGGAAATGGGGGAATTGCATGGCCACTAGGGCAGTGTTTTTCAACGTTTTTTGAGCCAAGGCACATTTTTTGCGTTCTGGAGGCACATCACCAGCAGAAATCATTAAAAAACGAAACTGAGTTGACAGTAAAAAGTCGTTGTCGCAATTGTTGGATATGACTTTAAACCATAACCAAGCATGCATCACTAGTCAGGGACACTAAACTTTATGATAGTAAAACTACACTTTATGATAGTAAAATTACACTTTATAATAGTCACACTAGATTTAATGATAGTCACACTCTACTTTATGATAGTACAACTACACTTCATAACGGTGACACTAAACTATATGATAGTAAAACTACACTTTATGACAGTAAAACTACACTATAATAGTGACACTACACTTTATAATAGTCACACTAGATTTAATGATAGTCACACTCTACTTTATGATAGTACAACTACACTTCATAACGGTGACACTAAACTATATGATAGTAAAACTCCACTTTATGATAGTAAAACTACACTTCATAATTGTGACAATTGTGACACTATACTTTATAATAGTGACACTACACTTAATGATAGTCACACTACACTTTATAATGGTGACACTAAACTTTATGATAGTAAAACTACATTTTATGATGGTAAAACTAAGATTTATAATAGTGACACTACACTTTAGGATAGTCACACTCCACTTTATGATAGTAAGACTATACTTTATAATGGTGACACTACACTTTATGATAGTAAGACTATACTTTATAATGGTGACACTACACTTTATGATGGTAAAACTACACTTTATGACAGTAAAATTACACTTTATAATAGTGACACTACAATTTATGATAGTCACACTCCACTTTATGATAGTAAAACTACACTTTATAATGGTGACACTACACTTTATGATAATAAAACTACACTTTATAATAGTGACACTACACTTAAAGGCCTACTGAAACCCACTACTACCGACCACGCAGTCTGATAGTTTATATATCAATGATGAAATCTTAACATTGCAACACATGCCAATACGGCCGGGTTAACTTATAAAGTGCAATTTTAAATTTCCCGCTAAACTTCCGGTTGAAAACGCCTTTGGATGATGACGTATGCGTGTGACGTAGCCAGTGAAACAGAAGTATCGGTACCCCATTGAAGCCAATACAAAATAGCTCTGTTTTCATTTCATAATTCCACAGTATTCTGGACATCTGTGTTGGTGAATCTGTTGCAATTTGTTCATTGCATTATGGAGAAAGAAGCTGAGCAAGCAAAGAAGAAAGTTGTCGGTGCGAAGCGGAGTATTTTGCGAGGGAAGTCAGCAACACAACACAGCCGGTGTTTCATTGTTTACATTCCCGAAAGATGCAGTCAAGGTCGAAGAACTCGGACAACAGAGACTCTTACCAGGAGGACTTTGACTTCGATACACAGACGCCTGTAGAGAACTGGGACAACACAGACTCTTACCAGGGTTACTTTGATTTGGATACACAGACGCAGACGTGGTACCGTGAGTACGCAGCTGCGCTTCCAAACATTTGATCGCTTGCCCGTACGTGCGTGTCACGTACGTAACTTTGGGTAAATATATAAGCTTTATGAACCTTGGGTTAGGTCATTGGTTCTCAACCTTTTTCAAGTGATGTACCCCCTGTTAACATTTTTTTAATTCAAGTACCCCCTAATCAGAGAAAAGCATTTTTGGTTGAAAAAAAGAGATAACGAAGTAAAATACAGCACTATGTCATCAGTTTCTGATTTATTAAATTGTATAACAGTGCAAAATATTGCTCATTTGTTGTGGTCTTTTTTGAACTATTTGGAAAAAAAGATATAAAAATAACTAAACTTGCTGAAAAATAAACAAGTGATTCAATTATAAATAAAGATTTCTACACATAGAAGTAATCATCAACTTAAAGTGCCCTCTTTGGGGATTGTAATAGAGATCCATCTGGATTCATCAACTTAATTCTAAACATTTCTTTACAAAAAAAAGAAATCTTTAACATCAATATTTATGGAACATGTCCACAATAAATCTAGCTGTCAACACTGAATATTGCATTGTTGCATTTCTTTTCACAGTTATTTTTGACAGACATTTCAAAAAAATCTCACGTACCCCTTGGCATACCTTCAAGTACCCCCAGGGGTACACGTACCCCCATTTGAGAACCACTGGGTTAGGTGAACGGTCCTTTGGGCTGAGTGATTGTGTGTATTGTGCAGGTGTTTGAATTGTATTGGCGGGTTATATGGACGGGAGCTAGGAGCTAGCATAACAAACACCTAGGTGTTTGTTATGCGGGATTAATTTGTGGCATATTAAATATAAGCCTGGTTGTGTTGTGGCTAATAGAGTATATATATGTCTTGTGTTTATTTACTGTTGTAGTCATTCCCAGCTGAATATCAGGTCCCACCCGCCTCTCACAGCATCTTCCCTATCTGAATCGCTTCCACTCCCCACTAGTCCTTCACTTGCACTTTCCTCATCCACAAATCTTTCATCCTCGCTCAAATTAATGGGGAAATCGTCGCTTTCTCGGTCCGAATCGCTCTCACTTCTGGCCGCCATCACTGTAAACAATAGGGAACTTTGCGGAAATGTTCAACTGACTACGTCACGCTACTTCCGGTAGGGGCAAGGCTTTTTTTTGTCAGATACCAAAAGTTGCAATTTTTATCGTCGTTGTTCTCTACTAAATCCTTTCAGCAAAAATATGGCAATATCGCAAAATGATCAAGTATGACACATAGAATAGATCTGCTATCCCCGTTTAAATAAAAACATTTAATTTCAGTAGGCCTTTAGGATATTCACACTCCACTTTATGATAGTAAAACTATACTTTATAATGGTGACACTAAACTTTATGATAGTAAAACTACACTTTATGATGGTAAAACTAAGACTTATAATAGTGACACTACACTTTAGGATAGTCACACTCCACTTTATGATAGTAAAACTACACTTTATAATGGTGACACTACACTTTATGATAATAAAACTACACTTTATAATAGTGACACTACACTTTAGGATAGTCACACTCCACTTTATGATAATAAAACTACACTTTATAATGGTGACACTACACTTTATGATAATAAATCTACACTTTATAATAGTGACACTACACTTTAGGCTAGTCACACTACAGGGGCCCAACAGTTAACTGGTGATACAGTAAATCAGTGTTTTTCAACCTTTTTTGAGCCAAGGCACATTTTTTGCGTTGAAAAAATCCGGAAGCACACCACCGGCAGAAATCATTAAAAAATGAAACTCAGTTGACAGTAAAAAGTCGTCGCAATTGTTGGATATGACTTTAAACCATAACAACCATGCATCAATATAACTCTTGTCTCAAAGTAGGTGTACTGTCACGACCTGTCACATCACGACTTGACTTATTTGGAGTGTTTTGCTGTTTTCCTGTGTGTAGTGTTTTAGTTTTTGTCTTGCGCTCCTAATTTGGTGGCTTTTTCTCTTTTTTTGGAATTTTCCTGTAGCAGTTTCATGTCTGCCTTTGAGCGATATTTCCCGCATCTACTTTGTTTTAGCAATCAAGATTATTTCAACTGTTTTTATCCTTCTTTGTGGGGACATTGTTGATTGTCATGTCATGTTCGGATGTACTTTGTGGACGCCGTCTGCTCCACGCGCCGTAAGTCTTTGCTGTCGTCCAGCATTCTGTTTTTGTTTACTTTGCAGCAAGTTCAGTTTTAGTTTCGTTTTGCATAGCCTTCCCTAAGCTTCAATGCCTTTTCTTAGCGGCACTCGCCTTTTGTTTATTTTTGGTTTAAGCGTTAGGTACCTTTTTAGCTGCACGCCGCCCCCCGCATATTGTGATCACGACAAACCATGTTCCCGACATCTACAAAGCAATTTTAGTGTGCCACCTACTGATATGGAAGAGTATCACACGGTTACTCTGCCGAGCTCTAGACAGCACAGACACTCAACAACAACACATCATTTGCAGACTATAATTACTGGTTTGCAAAAAATATTTTTAACCCAATTAGGTGAAATTACATAATCTCCCACGGCACCCCAGGCTGTATATCACGGTACACTAGTGTGCCGCGGCACAGTGGTTGAAAAACACTGCACTAGGGTATCTGGCTTGTTTGGCAGAATGAGTCCAAAGTCCCTTAAAACACGGAATCATTCCGCTTTTAAAGACAAAAGTGCACGTTCCATATTGAGCTGTCAAAGGACGCACTTTGTCCCGTGTTTCTATGACCTTAAAAAGAAAAAAATGTCCATAAAATATCAATAGATTCCATCAAATACAGCTTTGATGACAGTTTGCTGCAGGCTAAGGCTAAACCAATGGATGCCAGCGTGTCTGATGGCTCACCTGTCTAACCCATTGCAGTTCCACATTTCTGGCACTTGTTAGTCTTGCCTGAGCTACTGTTACTCTGCCTCAGCGTGGCAGCAGCTAACTCCAATGATCTGCCAAGCTTCTGGCAATCGGACCACAAAAGTGACATTTTACCACAATTACATTTTTCTGTTAAAAAAAAAGAAGCAAATTGGGGAAACCGGACATTGTTTTTTTTCTGAGTTACATGTGGCTATCGCACCTACGAGGTACGTGCTAACTTAGTAGTATAGCTAGCTAGCTCTTTTAAGGGTGTTGTTTAGCAACTCTGCTCTTTGGTTGTCGTTGTTATAATGTCTTGTCCTCAAAACATTAGTGAGGTATCCAAGTTGTTAAACATAAACATAATGTGTCCAGCTTTATGATAATGACACTACACTTTATGATAGTCACACTACACTTTATGATAGTCACACTACACTTTGTGATAGTCACAGTACACTTTATGATAATGACGCTACACATTGTGATAGTCACACTACACTTCATAATAGTCACACTACACTTTATAATAATGACACTACACGTTATGCTAGTCACATTACACTTCATGATAATGACGCTACACTTTATGATAGTCACACTACACTTTTTGATATTTTCACAGTGACATTTTCCAAAGCAAAACATATAACAAGAACACCACTGGCTAACTTATGTTACCATTAGTGATTTAACACAACACATTTGTTTGACAGTTGTCTTATGTTTTTCACAATTACAAAGTTCATAACATAAAAACTTTTACCAGAGGAGAATAAAATGATTGGTGTTTACAGCGGTCACTCAGCCGATTTCGTAAACACGTACGCGTGCACACATACAAAAGCAGTCTAAGTGCCTCGGGACACGCCCACGGGCACTCATCTCCTGCACGCGTCACTCCGGCGGCAGCAAGCAGCTGCTTTCCATCAGCACTCAACGCACCTGGCGCTAATGAGAGGTCCTGCCTTCATAAGCCTGCTCAACCTGTTATCCGGAGCCAGAATGTAATCATCTGTCCCTGTACAGTAAGCCATGTCTAACTATACGCACTCTTTGCTCTCTGTTATTGATTGTCTCATGTCCTCTTTGTCGCTCCAACTGCAGACCTCCGTTCCCGTGTTGACGAGCTGTGTCTCGTCATTCCTTGTTCCTCTGCTTCCCGGATTGCCTCTTGGATCTCAACCTCCCGCTTGGACACGGACCTCCTACGCCGGCTATAGCCCCCGACTTCCTGCTTGTCTCATGGACATTTGAGCTTGCCTTTCCCCTCTCCACACATAGTCTCACAAACACACACTCTTGGATTTTTGTCACACTCCATTCCCTTTTTTAATTTATATTTTTGTTTGTTATGATATATATATATATTGTATGTATATAATAAATCATAGAGCTAAACTACGCCCCCTTGTTGTCTGTGCCGTTTACTCCTCCCGTGCACAACACCAAGAGAAGCAACAAACAATTTGCATGTTTATGTCGTTGTTATGGTAGAATATACATTCAATGACAGCTAACACTTGCTATCTAAATTGCTATTATTAGCAAATAACACTTAACGCTATTGCGCGTGAATGTCTTACGTCACACATGTTATTACGTCATTACGTACTAGAAGCCGTAATAGGGCGGAAATACTGTGTACAATACATTGGAAATTTGGCGCCCTCATGGCATCTGTGTAAATGTTGCAAACAGCTCCTTTAAGCAGGGATCATTTCTACTTAGGAAAATGTTTTCATTTTGTTAATGTTCATTTGTTATTTTGCACAAAAACAATATTATTGAACAATTAATTTCCATATTTTTGTATTCGTCCAAAACCTGTGCATCTAATTCAATTATTGTTGACATCAAATAGTATAAATATATGCTTGTGTTGATTGTCAGACTTCATCAGGTTATACAGTCTAAAAAGGTTTAATGGATGCAAATGTACTCTTCTGAATTGGAGTCAAGTTGCCTTCATTCATCCTTTCACACAAATTTTAAAAATAAGTCCCAAAAGTGTCCTTTTTTTTTTCAGGGAGTTAGCAACCCTAGTCCAAAGCAACGCTTAAAAAAAAACTAACACATGTGAGATATCGAATAAGAAAACAAAAATGCAGTATTGGCATGCAGAAACATGTCTCAGAAATGTATAACAAATAAATATAACTCCCCTGCCTCCCCTGACCACGTGCCACTGCTGCATTGTTGCTGTCATTGTTTCTTATCACAATGTTTCCTATACCCCATGACTTTCTACAGCCTGCCCAGCAGGCACAAGGCATTACAACAACGTTGAGAACTTGTTGAATTAGGTCCTGAAACATAATGTTGAAACAACATGTTTTTGACGACGTTTAATCAATGTAGGGTTCTGACGTTATTTGACAATAGGAATTTTGGTCATTTTACAACCAATTTTTTACAACACAAATACGACGTTGGAACGACATTTTTTCTGACAATGTTTATTTAATGTCAGGTTGTGACGATGATTTGACCTTTGAAATTTGGTCATTTTCTAACCAACAATGTGGATTTAACGTTATACATCAACGTTGTCTCAATTTACAAAAGCAACTATTTTGTAGCGTTTTTCAAAGTCAGTTTCAAAGGATATGTATGTATAATCAACATTGTATCAATGTACAGTGCCTGCTGGGTGTGTAATATCTTTAATGCACTCGCGGTTGTAGCTTTAATGGTGCCCTGGACGGAACCCCCTCTCTTCACCCATTTTAGTTACCGTTATCTCCTGCTTGCTGATAATGGAAAAACCCATAAATGGGCTAACAAAATTAGCATTGCGATCGTGGTCATTGTAACTTTTTACAGGCATTTAACAAAATATATTTTACCAGAACAGGCTTGACACCAAACATCATTTGCATAAGTACTTTCAGGCATTTACTGTATATTGATTGATACTGTATATTACTGTATATATTATAGCCTTTTCCCCCATTGCTGAGAGAGACCGATGCCACTGGAGCTTCCGTATATTCTTTCTCGTTTCATGACTCCCGCTGCCTGCTCTATAAAATAAATACTGCCATGTTTATTTCTCCACGACATTTGAGCCACTACGAAATTGGATTAGTCAACATTAGTCAACATTAGTGACATTGGGACATTACGACTTGGTTTGAGGAAAACCAAAATGAGGTAGAATAAAGTATTATTATTGTCATGCACATAATAACACTAACGTACGACATGCATTGACATGAATGCCGCTAAAAGATGTCTGATATTTATTTAACAGTGTACAAAAGATACATTCTGCTACTTTTGGAGAGTGCATGGACAATTTCAATCGCAATCTGGGAATGCCTCAGCAAACTCAAAAAACAGGTTATAAAAGTGACTGTGGAGTAAAATTCAACCAAACCAAAAATTCACACCAAAGCATACCCATTACATATTATTTGGACAACAAGTGTTAAATGTGGATTCAAATTGTTATGGGTGCCATTTAAACTTAAATTCACACACAAATAAGCAACATTAGCTGGATCATGATTTCCATGAGGGGGCAGCACATTTTTCACCAAGCATTGACAAAACACAAAAAAAAATGTATGCACATTTTTTTTTTTACTTTGACAAAACCCCTAGACAATTCTGCCCTAGGAAATAGCCCATGTGGACCATAACCAGTACCGCCACTGCCTGAATGTCAGTGTGCGACATCAGTATTCTTGCTGAACGGACACTAAACTGCTGAGACAAGTCATAAATGGGAGGCAGCCAGTAGCTACTCTGCCGCACCCTGAAGGGAGCATACCCGTAAATCCGACTATCAAGGAGTCAGTGCCTCACCAGCCCTGAATGTCACCGCACTTCAACCCTAACTACAACCGGAACCTAATCATAACTTTCTTCCAAACTCTTAATCCCTAAGCAGCCACTTTTAAAAAAAAATGACAAGAGTTTCTAATTTTGGACCAAATTTGTTATTCTTGAGACATGTGATCATTCCAATGATTGCAGAGAAAGGAAAAAACAACACAGAAATGTTGTTATGGCTCAACTGGGAAATGAAAGTTTTCCCCTCACAAAGCCTAAAGAAATAACTTCAGCATAAGATCTTCCAAAAGCAGCATTAAATGATTATGTTATACACACCCTATTTTACATCTGTTTTAGTAGTTTGGGAAACAAATAAAACACATCACAGGTTCATAGTACTTTCAAGATTACAGCACAATATTTTTGCTAAACAATTCACTTAGGATGTCCACACTGGAGACTACAGATCCAATGAGAGCCATATTGAATCACTTTACTAACAAAATAATGGTTAGTTTTAATTGACACTCTCTGAAGGGTGTTACATTTAACAGTGTTTATTATTCTAGTTGTAGTTTGCATTGGCGCAGAAGTGTATTGCATCATACTGAGAGCTGTTTCAAACTAAGCTAAGTAAAGTAACCACAATATTAGAAGCACCTCACAGTATGATGTGGTGCAGTTCTCAACAAAAATCCATGAATCTATTTACATGAGCTGCATAGAAGTGTATTGAGGAGAGGAAGTGTCATTATATTGATCCCTGGTGGATACATCCATGCAGCAGGCTCACTGTGGACATAAACATTTACGAGCCTGCTTGTGTCCTCTTGAACGGAGCAGCTGAGAAAATAACGCTCCCTTTGCAACCCGGCAAGAGAAAAACTGTGAAAACAATAGAATTCCAGCGCTCACATCCCATAGTGCTCATTAGGTTTGTCCCTACACGGTCATCACACTGACTCCTCATTCCATAAAGCAGTGCACCGAAAGACTTTAACATGCGGTCCATCACTGATTTACGACCGAGCATAAAAAGTAGGAGAGATGGTGGTGTAGCATGTCACTTCTTTGTCGATTTCACGCAGAACAAATATACTCAAGGCTGCAGTCGAGCCATATCTACTTCCTAAAGCCAAATGTAGTGGGTTCTCAACCGCCGGGTTGAGTATTTACGATATGTACTGTGTATCCAGAGGATTTTTTTAGTTCAGACTGGCCCACTACAATCTGCGAACAGATAGGGTGCCATTGATGTTCATAGAAACACACAAGCCGTCTTCTGTAAACAAAGGGTCATTGGACCAGGTAATCTTGACAGACAAGCCTCTGACGGCCAATCAATTATCACCTCTGTTGTGTTGTGTCTTTGTGCCGGCCTGGGAGAGTTGCAGTAGTTACCATGTCGGCATACTTGCCAACCTTGAGACCTCCGAATTCGGGAGATGGGGGTGGGGTTGGGGGGTGTTGGGGGGGGGGGGGGTGCAGGCAGCATACCCCTTCCCCTTCGAGCTTTTCTGGATGAAATGAAATTCTTTTTTCCAATCATTTTGGAACTTGCAAGCGTATTTCTTCTTCTTACTCGTCTTTGTCATGTTTCTTCTTCGTTCTTCTGCTTCGTCTCCTTCTTGTTGTGTGTGCAGTTGTGCACTGAGCTCCAAAAGCCGTAGATGTTATTGTAGCGTCCCGGAAGAGTTAGTGCTGCAAAGGATTCTGGGTATTTGTTCTGTTGTGTTTATGTTGTGTTACGGTGCGGATGTGCTCCCGAAACGTGTTTGTCATTCTTGTTTGGTGTGGGTTGACAGTGTGGCGCATATTTGTAACAGTGTTAAAGTTGTTTATATACGGCCACCGTCAGTGTGACATGTATGGCTGTTGATCAAGTATGCCTTGCGTTGTCATTAAACCAGTTAGAAGATCATACAACGTGTCAGCATTTCTTGACATCTTCGAGTAAAGACCATTATTAAACCCGTCCAACGCTACATTATCATGTGACTGGACCGGCACACTGTTTTTATGGAGGAAAAGCGGACGCCTGGACAGCATGCGGCTGTTAAGGGGTGAAGGTTTCAGGTGAGAGAGAGGACGTTAAAGGCAGTATCTTTAAGGCACGCCCCCAATTTTGTTGTCCGGGTGGAAATCGGGAGAAATTCGGGAGAATGGTTGCCCCGGGAGATTTTCAGGAGGGGCACTGAAATTCGGGAGTCTCCCGGGAAAATCTGGAGGGTTGGCAAGTATGCATGTCGGCAGTAGGTGTGACCCCAGGATGACCCCAGCCCACATGCACCCCCGTGAGATACAGTATATGCCAGATATTGCTGTCAATTTTTTTTTCATAAAAGGGCTTTTCAAAGTGTGAAACAGTGAGCTTCCTGTCAGAGATTAGAATAAATGTTGCACCTCAACCTCCTCGTAACAGATTTTCAGAAGCATTGTATGATAGACTTTTAAATCAAAATGTTAATGTTTGTTTTTGTTTCTAGTTAATGTAAAGGCACATGTTTTGACTTGAATTAATCTTATGCGCTAAAGCAGGGGTCCCCAAACTTTTTGACCCGGGGGCCGCATTGGGTTAAAACAATTTGACCGGGGGCCGGGCACGGGCTGTGTATATACGTATATATACATACATATATATATATATATATATATATATATATATATATATATATATATTTATATATATATATATATATATATATATATATATATATATATATATATATATATATATATATATATATATATATATATATATATATATATATATATATATATATATATATATATATATATATATATATATATATATATATATATATATATATATATATATAAATACATACTCCTCGTGCACTGAAAAGAGCACACTCGCCTGACACTGATGTCCCGTTATCGAGAAAATGCATTTTTAGACAATATGATTTGCCTGAGCGGCTAAGAGACACCGAGAGTAACAAGCGGTAGAAAATGGATTAGAAAGGACAGATTTTAAAAAATAATAACTAAAAAAATATATATATATATATTTTTTTTAACTCCGGACTTACCGCGTGCCGGATTTTGGACGCTGGCGGGCCGTTTCCGGCAAGCGGCCCGTAGTTTGGGAACCCCTGTGCTAAAGGTTTGCACAAAATGAGTTGGACGGAGTCACACCCTCTGCACCAAACCAACATTAAAGCTGTGTTGACTCAACTACCCTCTTACTTTGCGTCATTGATCAGCCTTTAAACTTCACTTTTACTTCACACTCACTGTCCTCATCATCTGCCTCATTCCCTGCCCTTTACCTTGCCAACAACAACCCTGCAACCAAGATGATAATAAGCAATAAATTACGACAAATCCAGCCTCAAAGCAGCCAAACAAAATCACAATTGATAGTGCTTTGTACGTCAAAATACATTCTTATGACTTTTAGTTTGGAATCCAAGCATTGATTTATTATGTAGCTAACCAATATGGGTAATCATGTACAGTACGTGAAAAGGGAAATTAGCTTTCATCGGGTCTGTTATATTCCACTACACATTTGCAAGTGGTTATTTCATTAAAAGCTTAAACATAGAAGCCAGCAAGAATGTATCTGCTTTATTGACCCATTAAAATGATTTGCTGAATTGGCGTTACTGTACGATACAGCCATAGAGCAGCTAAGGTACACTGTTTTCTGCACTGAGGCTGAATATTGTGCACAATTTTGCAAACTATGCATTCCTGATAATATAATATCCATCCATCCATCCATTTTCTGCCGCTTGTCCCTTTTGGGGTCACAGGGGGCCTATCTCAGCTGCATTCAGGCGGAAGGCGGGGTACACCCTGGACAAGTCGCCACCTCATCGCAGGGCCAGCACAGAGAGACAGACAACATTCACACTCACATTCACACACTAGGGCCAATTTAGTGTTGCCAATCAACCTATCCCCAGGTGAATATATTGCTTTAAAAACAAATATTTTTAAGTATATTATTATATATGATAGTATATATCTGTATCATGAATCAATTTAAGTGGACCCCGACTTAAACAAGTTGAAAAACGTATTCGGGTGTTACCATTTAGTGGTCAATTGTACGGAATATGTACTTCACTGTGCAACCTACTAATAAAAGTCTCAATCAATCAAACCCCAATTTA
The DNA here is from genome assembly GCF_033978785.1 of Entelurus aequoreus. Taxonomy (NCBI): domain Eukaryota; kingdom Metazoa; phylum Chordata; class Actinopteri; order Syngnathiformes; family Syngnathidae; genus Entelurus; species Entelurus aequoreus. The sequence continues at coordinate 48,523,680 of NC_084733.1, read as the reverse complement.
ATACAGTTTCTACAAATTACTGATGTATTCGTACAAAATTTTACAAAATGTATAAACAGTACAAACAACACATACAACGCAAGCTTAACAAATACTGGATGTAAACCAAATTGGCCTGAACATAGAAAAGTATAATAAACTGATCTGCAACATTAAAGGAAAGGGGGAAATAACATTGATTGCAGCCTATTTCAAACATTAAAAATGGTTCACAGGTCAGTTTTTATTGTGTTGCCGAGAGCCGCCCCACCCTGACTGCCGCGGTCCGAGGTGAGCCGCGCTTTGCGTGAACAAGCGCGTGTAAAATATATAATTTATTAAAGATAAAGTGCTTCAAATCAAAATTTTACCAAACATATTTCTATAGCTAATTCCTGCTTTGTCACTTATAACATGTTTTCCCGTGAATTTGTTTTAGTATAAAACATGCATCAAATTAAAATCAAATTTTAAGATCGTTAACACAGCGCAATTGCAGTGTTATGGACAACAAAAGCATTTGACACAAATAACCTATCCATCCATACGTTTTCTACCGCTTGTCCCTTTCGGGGTAGCAGGGTGTTTCTGGAGCCTTTCTCAGCTGCATTCGGGCGAAAGGCGGGGTACACCCTGGACAAGTCGCCACCTCATCGCAGGGCCAACACAGATAGACAGACAACATTCACACTCACATTCACACACTAGGGACAATTTAGTGTTGCCAATCAACCTATCCCCAGGTGCATGTCTTTGGAGGTGGGAGGAAGCCAGAGTACCCGCAGGGAACCCACGCAGTCACGAGGAGAATATGCAAACTCCACCATATTCTCTTAATTATTCAAAGAAAACACTATGTCATTAAAGCCTTGAACTGGGAAGAAAGCTACTTAACCAACAGGGACCAATATGTGAAGCCAGGCCAGGGGTCAGCAACCTTTTGCATCAAAAGAGTCAATTGGGCCTCTTTTCACCAAATCAAAACCCACTTGGAGTATGGATTACTATAAACACTATTGATCACTACGTTGACATTAATGCTCAGTGTTGGGACTAACGCGTTACAAAGTAACGCGTTACTGGAACGGCGTTAGTTTCGGCGGTAACTAGTAATCTAACGCGTTATTTTTTATAGTAACTCAGTTACTGTTACTACATGATGCGCGTTATTTTACATTATTTTTTATGTAGTATCGGCTAGAAACAGAAGATCTGAGTGTGTTTTATTGGAGAGCTGCAGGCCGCGGTGGAAAAGAAGAGGCGTGCTTTCTGTGGTTGTGGGGGGGGGGGCTCCCAGACCGTAGTTGGCGCAGTGGAGACGTTCCTCCAGGGCCTATGTAATTCGGGGCTAACAACCTTCACTTTACCCGGAAGTGGGTCTTTACAGCTGAGGGTGAATGACGAGGCCGGCGGTTTGTTGCAACTTTGTGACTTTATTGGACGCAGCCATCCACCAAGCTAGAGCACCTGCACGCACTCACTGTTGCCACTCCCTCACTTCTCTCGCCCACTCACTCACTGACGTCACTCACCTCACATGCTGTCATATCTTAAAGGGCCACACACACACACACACACACACACACACGCTACTCTCATAACAACTAACAAGACATCATGGTGAAGCCAGAAGTCGAGTGTCTTAACATTCTCACTACTTTTCTTTTGTCGAGCACAAAGAAAATAACATTTTAGTTAAATGTAAGTTGTGTCTTGGATCAAAGATCCTATCTACTTAAAGTTAAAGTGCCATTATGTTGCAACTATTTAAAATAGTTTTGTCAATTTGTTCTGGCCTGAAATAAATTGGCCCTTTAAAACATATCTTTGTCTTTGTGTGTTGTATGTAGACCACATTGTTTGTGTGTTGTATGTAGACCACATTGCTTAGCAGAGTTCAGTGATGCAAATGCATGTCAAGTTGATCAACAGATTGTATTATTCTCCAGTGCAATAACAGTACTGAAATGAAGGCTAAAAGGGCATTAATGGGAGCCTTAAAAAAAAAAAGGGAAACAAAAGAGGTAACTAAATAGTTACTTTTCACAGTAACGCATTACTTTTTGGTGTAAGTAACTGAGTTAGTAACTGAGTTACTTTTGAAATAAAGTAACTAGTAACTGTAACTAGTTACTGGTTTTCAGTAACTAACCCAACACTGTTAATGCTACACCTACACCGTATTGTCAAGTTATAATCCTGTCTTGTTCTTTTTTCATAGTTTGCATGTAATTTGGTTACTGTTTTTTCCCTAGTTTTTCCCTAGTTTCCCTAGGTACAACCCACACCTGTCTCTACCTGACAATTAGACAAAATCCAAATTTGCTGGATTTTTGTTTTATGGTCTGTTGTGTTGTTACCACTTTAAAAAAGAAATGAACTATAGTTAATACAGGGACTGAATGTTTTTTGGTGGCTGTATCTCTCCTTGGCCACAAACAGGGTATTGTGGAAAACATAATTATCACTTTGTTAAATTGTTGTTAATTATTCACCAATTGTAGTTAAAGTTGCGTGTGTTAGTAATCTTATCTGTACTGTAAAGTTAAAATTTGAATGACAATAAAAAGGAAGTCTAATTCTAAGTCTAATGCTGTTATTATGTAACTGCATTATGCCAAACACTGGTTGTCACACATCTCATTTTCTTCCATGTTTCTGCTTTACTAGGTATTTCCTTGCTTCTATACGTTTGCTCTTTTCTATCTACAACTACTTTATGCTGCTGCGTTTAGGCAACCTCGGTCGTCCCCTCCAAATACTTTTATGTAGCGTGACGTACGCCTAAAAAAAAGTCTAACATTGCGTCGCAGCGAAACGGCAAAGGCTGTATGTAATGTGTTGGCTTTTAGTACTTGTCCTGTGTTGATGTGATTTTATCGTGAGGGATACTGCCCATCTTTGCAAAATGCCTTCCTTGTTTGCAATTAAAGAATTTTAACACAGCAGCAGTTCCAATAACACACAATCCCACTTTAGCATTGTTTATTTGCAACAAAGTAAGCTAACAAGCTAAATCATGACAAGTTAAAGGGGAACTGCACTGTTTGGGAATTTTGCCTATCGTTCACAATCATTATAAGAGACAAGAAGACAAAAGTTCGTTTTTTTTCGCTTTCAAAGATATAAAAATCGTAATAACGCATTTTAGATTTACTAAGGTCTGACTTTACCAGTGACAGGAGCTAGACAAAGATGATGGTGCTTTGATGGACTTTTCTAATTGGTCAAACGGTGGAGGGCGGGGCATCAAAATTAAAACAATAACAAGATTTCGGGGCTGTACATCTAAGTTTTCTGTTATCAGTTACAGAGGTATTTGAAAATAACATTATTTATTAATGCCTTTTGACATATCAGGGCCTTTAAATGATTTTTTTTTTTTTGTCCTGTCCAGCTTCTCAGGCAAATCATATAGTTGATGTAGATGCCCATATCGGCTGTACAAATTTACTTTACAAAAGAGAAGTGTGGGATACATCTCTTGTTGCCTTATTTGTATTTGACTTTATTAAATGTATTTATATTATCATTTGGTGCAGCCGGGCCGGAGCAGGAGGGGATAGAAAGAGAAAAAAAGGAAGACAGAGGGGGAAATTGTGGGGACAAGAGGGGTATAAGACAGAGAGACAAAAACAACAACAGCAAACACAACGACGACAACAACAATAGAGCAACATCAGCAAATACGACATGTACAAATATGATGGTAAAAGTGATAGCAAAGAAGCAGTTAGTGAAATAAATAATAATACAGAAATGACAATGAACATTATTATACTACAAATGGGGCAATACAAATACCAATAGAAATAGCGCTATTGATAAATGATAATAAATGATAAATGATAAATGGGTTATACTTGTATAGCGCTTTTCTACCTTCAAGGTACTCAAAGCGCTTTGACAGTTTTTCCACATTCACCCATTCACACACACATTCACACACTGATGGCGGGAGCTGCCATGCAAGGCGCTAACCAGCAGCCATCAGGAGCAAGGGTGAAGTGTCTTGCTCAAGGACACAACGGACATGACTAGGATGGTAGAAGGTGGGGATTGAACCCCAGTAACCACCAACCCTACGATTGCTGGCACGGCCACTCTACCAACTTCGCCACGCCGCCCCTTATTGATAATGAATAATACCAATAATGTACCTTTATTATCAACATTACAGTTGTTCAAATGCAACAAAACATATACGTAATGATAACTAGAGATACAAAAGAAAGCAGAAAAATGGAAGGGAAGAAAAAGAAGCCACTTATATTAACCTTGAAGATTGTTATAGTATCACTAGGTTAAGCTTTGTCAGTGTGCCATGTGTTACCCAGTTTACCCTAGGGCAGGGGTCGGCAACCTTTACCACTCAAAGAGCCATTTTGACCCATTTCACAAATGAAAGAAAACAATGGGAGCCACAAAACTCTTTTGAAATTTAAAATGAAATAACACTGCATACAAAGTTTTTTTTTGCTTTGTGCTATGTATAAACGAGGGGTATCAGACACGCGGCCCACACCTTAATATGAAAATGTAATGTTAGTGCGGCCCGCGAGTTTTACATGAATGCCGCTTGACAGTGTCATACTTGCCAACACTCCCGATTTTTCCTGGAGACTCACAAATTTCAGGGCAACTTTTCTCTCGAATGTCTGCTGATTTCACCCTAATAACAACAATAAGGGCGTGCCGTGATGGCACTGCTTTTAGCGCCCTCTACAACCTGTACATACAGCGTGCCGGCCCAGTCACATGTTGTATGAGGCTTCTGCAGACACACATGAGTGACTGCAAGGCAGACTTGGTCAACAGCCATACAGGTCACACTGAGGGTGGACGTATAAACAACTTTAACACTCTTACTAATATGCGCCACACTGTGAACCCACACCAAACAAGAATGACAAACACATTTCGGGAGCACCGTAACACAACATTAACACAACATTAACACAACATAACAAATACCCACAATCCCATGCATCCCTAACTCTTCCGGGCTACATCATACACCCCTGCTACCACCAAACCCCCCCCACACCCCTCCGTGCGTCGGTTGAGGTGGGCGGGGTTTGGTGGTAGCGGGGGTGTATGATGTAGCCCGGAAGAGTTAGGGATGCATGGGATTGTGGGTATTTGTTCTGTTGTGTTTACGTTGTGTTACGGTGCGGATGTTCTCCCGAAATGTGTTTGTCATTCTTGTTTGGTGTGGGTTCAAAGTTGTTTTTACGGCCACCCTCAGTGTGACCTGTATGGCTGTTGACCAAGTATGCCTTGCAGTCTTTAATGTGTTTAAGCAGGGGCCGCATACAACATGTGCCTGGGTCGGCACCCAGATAGCATGGTGTAAAAGCGTACGCGACGACAGGTTGAAGAGGACTCTAATAAAGAGCAGTGTCATCACGGCACGCCCTCAAAATTGTTGTCCTGGTGAAAATCGGAGAATATTTGCCCCGCGAGATTTCCGGGAGAGACACTGAATTCCGGAAGTCTCCCGGAAATATCTGGAGGGTCGGCAAGTATGTAGCTGAGCCGCATCAGAGTGGTCAAAGAGCCACGGGTTGCCGACCCCTGCCCCGGCAACAACGATAATTTATGTCTGATGAAACGTGATTTTATGCATGAGTGTGTGTATGTGTATGTATATGTACTTGTATATGTACAGTATGTGTATATGTATGTTTGTACAGTGAATGTATGTACTGTATGTATATATGTATGTTTGTACAGTGAATGTATATGTACAGTATGTGTATATGTACAGTATGGTTGTACAGTGAATGTATATGTCCATGTATGTGTATATGTATGTTTGTACAGTGAATGTGCGTGTGGATGTACGAACCTTGAGTATGTAGATATATACTGTATTTGTGTATGTATGTGGGAGCGTAGGTACCTATGTATGTATGTATGTACTGTATGTATGAATAACTGTATGTATGTGAGTATATATGTGTATTTGTATGTACAATATATTTGACTACCAGTGTGTGTGTGAGCCAGAGTACGGCCCCAGCCACCCAGAGAGCCCAACCCACAAACAGCAGGTGTGGCGCCCAGGGAACCAGGGATCACCGGCCCCACGCAGCCAGGCCGGCCAGCGACAGGAACCCCAGAGCCAGGCCCACCGTGCCGCCCGGAAAAGCCAGCAGCAGGCCGTAGACAGACGTGCCCGGCAGAGGACAAGGCACGGGAGAAGCAGGGGACAGCCAGCCCTCAAGCCAGCGAGAGACCACACCCCACACTGGCAGAAAGGCGGGACGTCCCGCCCGGGGGGCCCAGAGACTCCCCGCAACCGGACGGGAAGACCGCCCCCGCCCCACCAGCAACCGGGCCCCCACGAGCTCACCCACCCCCGGAGAGCACGGCACGGCCCGCCCTAGGCCACCCCACCCAAGTCGGCCGCCGCAGGACCGCCCAGCACGGTGCCACGGGAACCACCCACCCCACCCGCAGGGACCCCAAAGATGGAGAAGGAACAACCAGCAACTGCCCTGTCCAATCCCCCCCTGAGGGAGGGGGAAAATAAAAAATAAAAATAATGATAATAAAATATATTAAAACAATCTAAAAAAAATATATATATATAAAAAAGACAATTAAAAGAAGATCACAGACACGCTGACACACAAGTTCACTACATTAAATGATTACTTGACATGAAATTGTTACATATGGCTCCTTTAAAATTGTGGATTAAGCAACAAAGTCAAACTAAGTACAAAATTTTAATCCTTGTGGCAGTGATGTGAAATATTAGTCACCTTTGTGGAAACATTGGTACGATTGTCTTGTTTAGCACTGTTTATTGATGCGTGAGCTGTTTTTATGTATTTAGTGTTTTATGTTTGTTTTTTTTGTATAGACCTTAAGTCTGATAATAACAATCAAGTGAAACTGAAACTAAAACTAATGTGATCCAGTTTAAGAAACTGTTCAAACTCAGTTTACAAAGTAAAGATTCCTGATAAACCTTGAACCTTATAATCTTATTTGTCGATCACGTGAATCATCATTTACTGTTTACAGTTTATTTATGAGAACCTTGTATTTATTTACCTACTTACTTACACGTGTGATGCATTGACTTGAGTATTCCTTCATTTATTTATACACTGTTTGTGTTACAGATTGAGTACAAACAAATGTGTTTGAAATTGCTATGAAACAGAAACGGGTAGGATTAAATAAGCTATGCTTTCTCTTACTGGAAAACTTTGACCTACCATATTGTGACTGTATGCGTGTTCCAAATAAACTACCGTAATACTATAACCAAGTTTGATTAAATTAAGTTTAAAAAAAAAAAAATTCAAATACAGTGCTTTACCTTGGGGCGGCCTTGGTGTGGCCGATGGTCAGAGTGAAATGATAATAATCATTTCTTAGATCATCACCATCAAGGAGACAGACATTTTAGAGGCAAATGGTTTTTGAGTCGTGTATGTTGCAATAAAAACAGTTTTCACAGTTGTAGAAATTCATGGTGTATTTTAGCAAGTTTGGGTGCTGGGGAGAAACCATATTTGTAATTTGGGTGTCAAGCTAAAAAAAAAGGTTTGGGAAATCCCTTGTTGACTCAAGAAATGACTGGCAAAAATTATTTTTGTTTTCAATTTGAGAAATCAAGTGGAGGGCAAAAAGAATGAAACCATAAAAGCCAGCATCTTTCCCATTAGTCATTAGTCATAGTCATGACATCCCCCCTAACACCACACACAGTGCCCAGATGTGGAGCCAATTAGACCAGCTCATATTGGTCAAAAGGCAAGGATTTATAAAACAAGGACTATAAAAGAAAGATGTGCTTAACCAGATACAGCTAAAATAAACATTGTGTTGAGAAATTGTTTTTGATAGCGTATTCTCTCAATTTGAAAGGGATACTATTGTATTACTCATTGCCATGATACTTAACCTGACTGGGAGATATAACTTTAAATGAATAGCGTTACTGATGCTAAACTGGTTGCATCATGCAACATGCCTGTCAGATGAGTGGTCTGAGAAATGCTCTTGCACAAGGAGCTTGGGGCGGGTGGTAGAGAGAAACTACACAGGAAGGCACAACAAGCATGAAAGAAAAATAATCCTCCCAAATGAGCGTAACTGGGGGACAGAATGTGTGCAAACCCGGGCAAGGGGCCAAGTCAAACAGCCAAAGGGGGGCAAAGGGAAAATAAGGAGTTCAAATGGAGTCTATGGATGGGCGGGGAGTGGACTCATTGGCATAAAGAAAGAAACAAAACCAAGAAGATGATAGGTGGCAAGTTTGGAATCGTGGGTGTGTTTCCGCTATTTGGGATCAGCTGCAGGTTCCACGGCGACATGGAGCCACCTGTGTAATGGCGCTTAACATAAACACCAACACTTTGCACACATTCAGGATAGTGCAGAGTGCATTCGGCATCTTCTCTTGCACACAAACACAGCCCTTCTGGGTGCTGTTTTCCGGTGCAATGCTAAGACCTGCCAAGTCACACAGCTTGTGCAGCAGGGAGGTCCACAAAGCCAGAGGGAGATGGTACGTGACAGAGAGCAGGCCGTGCATGGATGTTTGTACGAGTCGGTTTGGGAGTTCAAACGGGGCCGTGTTACTGATTACGTGAACCTGTACATACTGAATGTACACGAAGGTGAGTGACAGTGCGCTCTGACAATGACGTGCATGGTCCTGTTTGCTTTCCAGGGAGGAAAAAGTATTGGAGTGCACTAACAGACAGAAGGAACATCTGACATCCACATGGTCATTTGGATTAAACCATTTTAATCAAGTTTTAATCAAGATATTGGACAAGTCAAGTAGCTGCCTTAGAAAATATACAGACATAAATGTGTCCTCTCTTTGTTGATGTATTAGAATGTGCAGCGTGCACACACCTGTACTTGGCTCTACCACACAGAAGAAAGCAGAGGGCACACAAGATGCACCAATTCCATTTCTCTTAACGCTGAACGGGATTTTCCCACTGAATCTCAGAGGGAATCAATTATTAGGCTGTGGCCCAGTTCAACCTGGAATAGGAAGCAGCCACTTACTTCAGGTGCCTGCTTTTGGAGCACACACCAAGACGTAAGGAAGCAGTGTTGAAGGCCACGGCGTACGTAAAGGAAGATTTGAAATGAGAGGGAAGGAAGGATGCAAAGAGATCAGGAGCTGGGAGAGAGGGAGAGAGGTCCCCAGATGGAGGGATGAGGAGAGGGGACGAGTGAGAGCATCTGTGCTTTTGAGTACAACGGCTCCCAGACAAGCTTTTCTTTCCTGGAACACCAAAGGACATCTCAGCACGGAAGAGATTAATATAATGTATGAGTCTTTCTCAGGTCGTCTTGCAAACATCTTTGTCTGATGTTTGTCCGGTTTCAGGACTGCCAGAACATTACTTTAAAAAAAACATATATTCTGTTCAGAACTAACTCCTTATAAGGCATTTATTTGAACACTAAAATACTTTCCTGGCCTTGTCTGAATCTGTGCGTTTTTAAGGAAGTTTCAAAATGACTTTGGCCAAAATTGTATTTGTTTTTTTGCAATTCCATGATAACTAAAGAGAAGTGTACTATACAATCCCCTCAGAGTGCACACCTCCACCAAGGCCAAACTGTTCAAAGTGAAAAATCCCATTGACATATTTGGGTTTGTTAGCAGACTGAGTCATGTTTCATGGTTGGTTGCAAACAGTTGGGGAGTACCATTATGATTCTGTGGGGTTGGACAATCCCATTGCTGCCATAGTGATGAAATATGCATTTATATAACAACACCTTTGTCCAAATCCCCAACAAAATGGTAAAACTTGCCTGTTGCCCAGCACTGAAACATTGCAGCATTATAGTTCCAGATATCCCAATAGTTGTACTTTTGTTACAATATATGGTTTTATAGCGGATAATGCCGGACAGCATAATTGTTGATACAAATCACAAAACTGTAATAAAAATAATATCTATGGTGCCTGATATTAGACTTAAAAATCAGTTCCTCCAGGATTTTGCACCTAAAAACGTCGGATTTTGAAGTAACTTTTTCCTGATGTGTCTTTTCTTTTTTTCAATAATATTGCTGGTTTCAGTCAGGTGGAAAAGAAGAAAACCTTATCATGTCTGCCCTATCATGTGTGTGTTCTTGACTGGGCCACACGTTATTTCTTCACACAATTCAATTAAAATTCACACAAATGCGTGCATAATTGCCTTATTGTCCACTGTCTGCTCTGTCGTCCACAAGTTGCAGACATTCTCGGGTATGTTTTACGGTAAGACTAAAATCTAATATGTGGCGGTGTGGCTCAGATGGTGGAGCAGCTGTCCAAAAACTTGAGGGTTTCTGGTTCGAATCCTGCTTCCGCTATTGTAGTCACTGCCGTTGCGTCCTTGGGTAAGATACTTGCTAATGAATGCTACTGCTGGTTGTCTCCACAAGCTGGATAGTGTGTACCACGGTGCACTGAGATTAATCACCAACTGTGCTCCCCTTACTCACCATTGTGTGTTATACTCAATGGTTAACTGGACGTCTTTATGTGCTCGACGCCTCAATCATTGGTATGTGTTCATCTACAAAACTATTCTGGGTATCACTCCATCTTATCTGTCTTGTTTTTTAACAAAGAAACAAGGAAGTCACAATCTTCGTTCAATGAATGTTCTGCAATTTGTCGTCCCCAAAGTAAGAACTGAACTGGGCAAGAAATCATTTAGGTTTTCAGCACCAAAGGCTTGGAATAACCTACAATCAAATCGTCAACTTCAAACCCTTGTTACATTAAATGAGTTTAAAGCTTCTGTGAAAGGATTGCAGTCTACCTTGTCTGTATGCACATGTGTTATGTGAGCAAGTTTTAATGTTGTAAATTTGATGTTTTATGTGTTGTTTACTGTTTACTGTTTTTAATGTAACCTTGCTGCTGCCCTCTTGGCCAGGTCTCCCTTGGAAAAGAGATCTTTGATCTCAATGGGATTTTACCTGATTAAATAAAGGCTAAATAAATAAATACAAATAAATACTTCAGCCAGCTTGCTCTCACCCACATTGGTGTAAATTTAGCTTAAAGGGGAACTGCACTTTTTTCTGGAATTTTGCCTATCGTTCACAAACATTATGAGAGACAAGAACACACATCTTTATTGGGGGGATTTTAAAGATGATTAAAAAAAACGTTTGGAAGATGCAACTAATGGGAGTCACCGTTGTGGCATTCAACTCCAGTTTTATATACACACTGCAAGTCTATATGTAATATAGTAACAGACATGTTCATAACAATATGTCATATGTACAATATTTGCTGTATTTTGGTGATTTTAATCAATTAATTTTTCGGCGCATTTATTTCCGTTTCAATAGCAGCGCACGTCCAACAATGTGTGTTTCTACTCACGGAATCAAACGCGAGTGTGTTCTAATCATGGCAGATTCGGCAACAAACAACGAAGACGACTAATTTTGGACAAATTAGGATTCACAACCTTATCTTTTTGAATGTGAATTTATGGAGAATGAACTAATGCTTTTAGAAGCGAGCACGAAGGAAGAGTGAGACGTTGGAGCAAACGGAAGCCGAGAGAGTGAGGTGAAAGTGAACAGAAGCTGCAAAATGTGGAACTTGAAGCCAAGCTATTTCGATATAAATGAAGTGCTTACCCATAATTAACCAGAAAAAACGTCCCCGGCCAGCTGGACCAAAGAGACAACTGTCCATCAAATGAGTCACTTTAATATCAATCATGACACACGCTTCCGCCATCCAAGTCACTGCCGTTGTGTCCTTGGGCAGGACACTTTACCCACCTACTCACAGTGCCACCCACACTGGTGTAAATGTTACTTAGATATTCGGTTTCACTACGTAAAGCACTTCGAGTCACTAGAGAAAAGGGCTATATAAATATATTTCACTTCAGTTCACTATATCCCATGTCAGCATCCCTGTCAGTGTAAACAAGGACATGGAGAGATGAGTGGGTAATGCACATCCGATTGGTTCGACAGTTGACGTACGGGTTTGAGCACTGCTCAGGGACAAGTTTGATTGGCGAAAATGACAGAGATTGGCGAAAATGTGCAGACATTACAATAGGTTGCAAAGTAAAGCATAATTTGAGCAGTGGTGCCTAAAGTGGGGAGGCCAATTTTGGCAAATTGAAAAAATAAAACAAATTCATTAATAATGCAATATGTTGTTAGCAGTGCTGTCCAACAATTATTTAAAAAATAAATCTAATTAATCACACTTTTGAAATTTGATTAATAATGATTAATCACAAGTATTACTAGTTGTATTACTTGCATGCATAATTTCAATTAACTTAAAAAATGTATTTATATAATAATAATAATAATAATAATGGAATAGATTTATATAGCAGGAAGCAGGAAGCGACTGGAGGCGAGGCAGGAAGCAGCGTCGGACCCGCTAGAGGCGAGGCTAGAGCTGACTGCAATCAGTAACAAAAGTGTGTGTCTGCTACACTGCTCAGAGAAAATGAGTCTTTGTGGGGCGTGATCTAAGCGCCTTGGGGTGACATCATCAATGCACTTAGTGTCCCGTCCCCCGTCCCCTCCACACCCCTGATTGTAAATAATGTAAATAATTCAATGTGATTATCTTGTGTGATGACTGTATTATGATGATAGTATATATCAGGGGTGGGCAATTAATTTTTACCGGGGGCCGCATGAGCTACCCGAGCACTGCTGGAGGGCCACATCGACAATATTTCAATTAAATTTTGCTCAATATTATTTTTGATATATACCGTAAGATAAATAATAATAATAATAATAATAATAATAATAATAATAATAATTAATAATAATAGTAATACTTCAACATAGTGTGTGTAACAGCATTCCATGACTTATATAAATAAATTAACATTAATAATAAATGACAGTAAAATAAGCACACGTATGACTGAGGAGTCATAGCGTAACTTTGTGTGGTGTTTGAGTTGTCCGACTTTTTGTGTGGCCATAAACGCACCAGAGGTTTAGTGCTATGCGTGTTGGTGACAGATGACAACTTGGTTTTGGCCTGGTTTGTACGGCAGAAAATGACTAGTTTTTCGAGATAGAAGTGTTTTACTCATGTTTTTGGTGTGGTTATGTCCGAATATAACCAGTTTTGCTCAATAAAGTGATCGATATAATTCCTGTCCTCGAAGCATCTCGATAGACGTTACAATAATTGAACGGTGTTCAATTGAACGGTGTTGACGAACACCATTAGGGCCGCTTGTTGTCACTGTCCCTCAAAGTTGCATTGCAAAATTCCATGGAATAAATATGTTTATTTTGTTTAGAATTCAGATGGGATTTGATTTGGTGCGCGGCATATACTTGCTGCGCGCAGCAGACGCTTGAGCAGTGCGCAATTGCGCAGGCACGCACCTTAGAGGGGACGTTGCTTTGCAGTTCACGTCTTGTTGAAAACACGGCATTCCTTATCCACTTTTCTCTTTTTAGCGTCTCGGGTGTAAACCGTGCATCACTTGTCGCTGCATGTGCACCTTCACTCGCAGGTTACACACGGACACACGCCCATAAATAATGCTTTTCAAAATAAAAGCAGCACAGTTGTATTGCGTGCAGGACATAGATGTTTTTTCAACTTTATTTTGTAATTGCAGCTGTTCACATTCACTCACAACCACGCACACGCATACGTCCACACGGAAGTAATACAAATAACGATTTTCAAAACAAAAGCAGCACCGTTGTATTGCACACTCGACATAGATACTTTTTTAAATTTATTTTTTAATTTATAATTGGCCTCACGCGGGCCGGACAGGGACGCACAAAGGGCCGGATGCGGCCCGCGGGCCGCAGAATGCCCAGGTCTGGTATATATGATAGTATATATCTGTATCATGAATCAATTTAAGTGGACCCCGACTTAAACAAGTTGAAAAACTTATACGGGTGTTACCATTTAGTGGTCAATTGTACGGCATATGTACTTCACTGTGCAACCTACTAATAAAAGTCTCAATCCTGGCTAACAGCCCACAAAGCAACACAACGGAAAAATCTTCTCCGCCGTCAATCGTCTCCATCTTTCAAATGCATCCCCGTTACAAGTCCTCGTTTTGTTCCTGGCTTTGTCATGTATAAGTTGAGAATCGTAACAACGCCTTTTAGATTTACTAAGGTTTGACATGTTTAGTAACTTTACCAGTGGCAGCAGCTAGACGAAGAGGGCGGTGCGTAACTGGCAACCTGGATGTGACACACTCTCGGACTTTCTAATTGGTCAAACGGTGGAGGGCAGGACATTGAAATTAAAACAATATCACGATTTCGGGGCTGTAAATCTAATTTTTAAATGAGCATATCCCGGCTGAACTATTGTTATCAGTTATAGAGGTATTTGAAAAGAACATGATTTATTAATGCCTTTTGACATATCAGGGCCATTTAATGATGACTTCACATGAAATTATTACATATGGCACTTCTAATGTACAAAAAGTATCAAAATGACACCCGTATATTTCAATTTTTTTGAATGTGTTTGGATAAAGTTTGGATACTTCTGTCCGATAGGGTCTGAAGAATTCTATATGATGTTGTCGTTGAATGAAAAATTTGAATGAAATGAAGTAGAAGTGCCAAACAGCAGAAGATCTCACACTAATTCTTTAAATGTAGAGCATATTCATTTACTGAAAGAAGGATATTTGTTGTCAATGTGAAAGCTGCCATTTAAAAGAAAATATGTACCAGTATGTTTAATTGACTTCTGTGTCTTGTGCATTGCTAAGGTAACATTTCAACATGCAAGAGCTTTGATAACATTTCAGTGATACAATAATGAGAAAAATAACCCTTAATTATGCGGATATGAAAACGTAACATTCTGTTTTTCATTATTAGGCCAAAGCATGTATTTAGACAAACAACTTTGAGAGAAATGTTGGCTGGTGATCTGACGCTCTCATTTATAGGAAGTTAGCTGTCGAACGTTTTGAAAAAAAATAAAATAGCTTTCAATAGCCAAAATGAGCAAATCACCATCCCTTAGTATGTTCTTGTTTCTCTGTCTTCACCTGACAGCACAATTTACATGGTCGTGTCATCTTTACAAAACGTTTATCTGCAACTTCCCTGCAATGTTGTGTTCTGAAGTGATCCACCGCCATGACTGCTGACAGGAGATAAGGAGCATCTGACTTATTGCTTTGAGGAATGTGTGGCTTCAACAGGAAAATTGAAGACACTCTTTTCATGGAAGCATTTAAAGGTGGGGGGAAAGGGTGGGAAAACTAAGAGGAGAGAAGGCAAATATAAGAACAGAGGCCTGGATTACATATTAAAGGCCTACTGAAACCCACTACTACCGACCACGCAGTCTGATAGTTTATATATCAATGATGAAATCTTAACATTGCAACACATGCCAATACGGCCGGGTTAATTTATAAAGTGCAATTTTAAATTTCCCGGGAAACTTCCGGCTGAAAACGTCTAGGTATGATGACGTTTGCGCGTGACGTCAAGGGTTGAAGCGGAAGTATTGGGACACCATTGTATCCCAATACAAACAGCTCTGTTTTCATCGCAAAATTCCACAGTATTCTGGACATCTGTGTTGGTGAATCTTTTGCAATTTGTTTAATGAACAATGGAGACTGCAAAGAAGAAAGTTGTAGGTGGGATCGGTGTATTAGCGGCTGGCTACAGCAACACAACCAGGAGGACTTTGAGTTGGATAGCAGACGCGCTACCGTGAGTACAGCTTTGGCTTCCAAACATTTGATCGCTTGCCCGTACGTGCGTGTCGCTATGTGCATGTCACGTACGTAACTTTGGGGAAATATATGTTTCTTGCCGACTCTGATGGCGGCCGGGGTGTCGTCGAAAGCTACAAGGCCGTCCGCCGCCGTGCTGCTGTCCTCACCTGTCTGGGTTGACTTCCTCTGTCTCCGGGGCGCCGACCGCACCGATCATCGTGGTGAAGTCCTTCGCCGCGCCGTCGATCGCTGGAACGCAGGTGAGCACGGGTCGTGATGAGCAGATGAGAGCTGGCGTAGGTGGAGAGCTAATGTTTTTAGCATAGCTCTGTCGAGGTCCCGTAGCTAAGTTAGCTTCAATGGCGTCGTTAGCAACAGCATTGCTAGGCTTCGCCAGGCTGGAAAGCATTAACCGTGTGGTTACAGGTCCAGGTTTTGGTAGGAATGTTGATCTTCTGTCTATCCTTCCAGTCAGGGGCTTATTTCTTCTGTTTATATATGCAGTTAAGCACGATGCTATCACGTTAGCTCCGTAGCTAAAGTGCGTCGCCGATGTATTGTCGTGGAGATAAAAGTCACTGTGAATGTCCATTTCGCGTTCTCGACTTTCATTTTCAAGAGGATATAGTATCCGAGGTGGTTTAAAATACAAATCCGTGATCCACAATAGAAAAAGGAGAGAGTCTGGAATCCAATGAGCCCTTGTACCTAAGTTATGGTCAGAGCGAAAAAAGATACGTCCTGCACTGCACTCTAATCCTTCACTCTCACGTTCCTCATCCACGAATCTTTCATCCTGGCTCAAATAATGGGGTAATCGTCGCTTTCTCGGTCCGAATCGCTCTTGCTGCTGGTGTAAACAATGTGCAAATGTGAGGAGCCCTTCAACCTGTGACGTCACGCTACTTCCGGTACAGGCAAGGCTTTTTTATCAGCGACCAAAACTTTATCGTCGATGTTCTCTACTAAATCCTTTTAGCAAAAATATGGCAATATCGCGAAATGAACAAGTATGACACATAGAATGGATCTGCTATCCCCGTTTAAATAAGAACATTTCATTTCAGTAGGCCTTTAAGTCTCATTACTCAAGCCCACTCTCTCTGTGTAATAAAGTGAGAGACTGGCGCTGAGTGAAAAACAGAAAGAGCCCACAGTCACATAGTGAGATTGTGTGTGTGGTATTGTGGGTGTCTATGTCTTCTCGGGGAACATGTGCCTCAGTGCCAGCTTGTAATAAAGGCAGCAAATTTTGAATTAAATAAGTGTCAGTAAACTATTGGCCTGAAAAAAGAGCAACCACATACCAACTACACCACATTTAAGAACGTGCCGCTCTATACGCAGCTTCATCTCTCATCTTGTAAAGTAGAAACAGCATGTGTGTGTTTGAGCATGTATGAAGCTACATTTACAACTACAGGGAAACCATATGAGTGACTGAAAGCAGTTAAAGGTCACTGAAATCTCACAAACAATAGCTCATCCCAAAGGTGTTTGATTTATGTTGAGGTCAGGGCTCTCAAGTTATGGTTCTCAAAGACAGACCGATTAATCAAATATATATATATATATATGTATACACTATATTGCTAAAAGTATTTGGCCACCCATCCAAATTATGAGAATCAGGTGTCCTAATCACTTGGCCCGGCCACAGGTGTATAAAATCAAGCACTTAGGCATTGAGACTGTTTCTACAAACATTTGTGAAAGAATGGGCCGCTCTCAGTGATTTCCAGTGTGGAACTGTCATAGGATGCCACCTGTGTAACAAATCCAGTAGTGATAATTCCTCGCTCCTAAATATTCCAAAGTCAACTTTATTATAAGAAAATGGAAGAATTTGGGAACAACAGCAAGTCAGCCACCAAGTGGTAGGCCACGTAAACTGACAGAGATGGGTCAGCGGATGCTGAAGAGCATAGTGCAAAGACTTTCTGCACAGTCAGTTGCTACAGAGCTCCAAACTTCATGTGACCTTCCAATTAGCCCACGTACAGTACGCAGAGAGCGTCATAGAATGGGTTTCCATGGCCGAGCAGCTGCATCTAAGCCATATATTACTAAGTCCAATGCAAAGCGTTGGATGCAGTGGTGTAAAGCACGTCGCCACTGTACTCTAGAGCAGTGGTTCTCAACCTGTTTTCAGTGATGTACCCCCTGTGAACATTTTTTTAATTCAAGTACCCCCTAATCAGAGCAAAGCATTTTTGGTTGAAAAAAAAGAGATAAAAAAGTAAAATACAGCACTATGTCATCAGTTTCTAGATTTATTAAATTGTATAACAGTGCAAAATATTGCTCATTTGTTGTGGTCTTTCTTGAACTATTTGGAAAAAAAAGATATAAAAATAACTAAAAACTTGTTGAAAAATAAACAAGTGATTCAATTATAAATAAAGATTTCTACACATAGAAGTAAACATCAACTTAAAGTGCCCTCTTTGGGGATTGTAATAGAGATCCATCTGGATTCATGAACTTAATTCTAAACATTTCTTCACAAAAAAAGAAATCTTTAACATCAATATTTATGGAACATGTCCACAACAAATCTAGCTGTCAACACTGAATATTGCATTGTTGCATTTCTTTTCACAGTTCTTTTTGACAGACATTTAAAAAAAATCTCACGTACCCCTTGGCATACCTTCAAGTACCCCCAGGGGTACACGTACCCCCATTTGAGAACCACTGCTCTAGAGCAGTGGAGACGCCTTCTCTGGAGTGATGAATCACACTTTTCCATCTGGCAATCTGATTGACCAGTCTGGGTTTGGAAGTTGCCAGGACAACGGTACATTTCGGACTGCATTGTGCCGAGTGTGAAATTTGGTGGAGGAGGAATTATGGTGTGAGGTTGTGATTCAGGAGTTGGGCTTGGCCCCATAGTTCCAGTGAAAGGAACTTGGAATGCTCCAGGATACCAAAACATTTCGGACAATTCCATGCTCCCAACCTTGTGGGAACAGTTTGGAGCGGGCCTCTTCCTCTTCCAACATGACTGTGCACCAGTGCACAAAGCAAGGTCCATAAAGACATGGATGACAGAGTCTAGTGTGGATGAACTTGACTGGCCTGCACAGAGTCCTGACCTGAACCCGATAGAACACATTTGGGATGAATTAGAACGGAGAATGAGAGCCAGGCCTTCTCCACCAACATTAGTGTGTGACCTCACCAGTGCGCTTTTGGAAGAATGATCAAAAATTCCTATAAACACACTCCGCAACCTTGTGGACAGCCTTCCCAGAAGAGTTGAAGCTGTAATAGCTGCAAAAAGGTGGACCGACATCATATTGAACCCTATGTATTAGGAATGGGATGGCACTCCAAGTTCATATGTGAATCAAGGCAGGTGGCCAAATACTTTTGGCAATATAGTATATATATATATATATATATATATATATATATATATATATATATATATATATATATATATATATATATATATATATATATATATATATATACACTACCGTTCAAAAGTTTGGGGTCACATTGAAATGTCCTTATTTTTTAAGGAAAAGCACTGTACTTTTCAATGAAAATAAATTTAAACTAATCTTAACTTTAAAGAAATACACTCTATACATTTCTAATGTGGTAAATGACTATTCTAGCTGCAAATGTCTGGTTTTTGGTGCAATATCTACATAGGTGTATAGAGGCCCATTTCCAGCAACTATCACTCCAGCGTTCTAATGGTACAATGTGTTTGCTCATTGGCTCAGAAGGCTAATTGATGATTAGAAAACCCTTGTGCAATCATGTTCACACATCTGAAAACAGTTTAGCTCGTTACAGAAGCTACAAAACTGACCTTCCTTTGAGCAGATTGAGTTTCTGGAGCATCACATTTGTGGGGTCATTTAAACGCTCAAAATGGCCAGAAAAAGAGAATTTTCATCTGAAACTCGACAGACTATTCTTGTTCTTAGAAATGAAGGCTATTCCACAAAATTGTTTGGGTGACCCCAAACTTTTGAACGGTAGTGTATATATATGTATGTATGTATATATATATATATATATATATATATATATATATATATATATATATATATATATATATATATATATATATATATATATATATATATATATATATATATATATATATAAAACTGTGTGTTAGGTTATTGAGAGAGTTTTGAGATTGTAAAACTCCAATTTCATTATTACTGGGATTGATTAGGGTCTATTCTTATTTGATTCAATTAAAAGTGCTGTTTGCAACCTTTACGTGGCTGCCTAGAGGGCACTAATTGAATGCATGAGTGTTGCTTGCATGCATTATATTCCATCTGCTTCCTCCTTTGAGCAATTAATTTACATTCCACGTAAGACACACGTTGGCTATGACTGAATTCCGTAACAACACCATGACTGCAAATCGTTAGTTGATTCTTTGGGCTTGCTTTTGTGTTAAGTTAAAGTAAGTTTAAGTTAAGTTAAGTTAAGTTAAGTTAAGTTAAGTTAAGTTAAGTTAAGTTAAGTTAAGTTAAGTTAAGTTAAAATTAAAGTACCAATGATTGTCACACACACTGTGGTGAAATGTGTCCTCTGCATTTGACCCATCCCCTTGTTCACCCCCTGGGAGGTGAGGGGAGCAGTGAGCAATTCCAACCCTTGATGCTGAGTGCCAAGCAGGGAGGTAATGGGTCCCATTTTTACAGTCTTTGGTACGACTTGGTATAAGGTATGCACACTGTTAGTACATATGTAATGTAGTAACAGGCCCATTTATAATAAAATGTAATATTTACCGGTATGCATTTTTCTCATCCATCCATCCATCCATCTTCTTCCGCTTATCCGAGGTCGTGTCGCGGGGGCAACAGCCTAAGCAGGGAAGCCCAGACTTCCCTCTCCCCAGCCACTTTGTCTAGCTCTTCCCGGGGGATCCAGAGGCGTTCCCAGGCCAGCCGGGAGACATAGTCTTCCCAACGTGTCCTGGGTCTTCCCCGTGGCCTCCTACCAGTCGGACGTGCCCTAAACACCTCCCTAGGGAGGTGTTCGGGTGGCATCCTGACCAGATGCCCGAACCCCCTCATCTGGCTCCTCTCGATGTGGAGGAGCAGTGGCTTTACTTTGAGCTCCTCCCGGATGACAGAGCTTCTCACCCTATCTCTAAGGGAGAGACCCGCCACCCGGCGGAGGAAACTCATTTCGGCCGCTTGTACCCGTGATCTTGTCCTTTCGGTCATAACCCAAAGCTCATGACCATAGGTGAGGATGGGAACGTAGATCGACCGGTAAATTGAGAGCTTTGCCTTGCGGCTCAGCTCCTTCTTCACCACAACGGACCGATACAGCGCCCGCATTACTGAAGACGCCGCACCGATCCGCCTGTTGATCTCACGAACCACTCTTCCCTCACTCGTGAACAAGACTCCGAGGTACTTGAACTCCTCCACTTGGGGCAAGATCTCCTCCCCAACCCGGAGATGGCACTCCACCCTTTTCCGGGCGAGAACCATGGACTCGGACTTGGAGGTGCTGATTCTCATCCCAGTCGCTTCACACTCAGCTGCGAACCGATCCAGTGAGAGCTGAAGATCCTGGCCAGATGAAGCCATCAGGACCACATCATCTGCAAAAAGCAGAGACCTAAACCCGCAGCCACCAAACCGGATCCCCTCAACGCCTTGACTGCGCCTAGAAATTCTGTCCATAAAAGTTATGAACAGAATCGGTGACAAAGGGCAGCCTTGGCGGAGTCCAACCCTCACTGGAAACGTGTCCGACTTACTGCCGGCAATGCGGACCAAGCTCTGACACTGATCATACAGGGAGCGGACCGCCACAATCAGACAGTCCGATACCCCATACTCTCTGAGCACTCCCCACAGGACTTCCCGAGGGACACGGTCGAATGCCTTTTCCAAGTCCACAAAGCACATGTAGACTGGTTGGGCAAACTCCCATGCACCCTCAAGGACCCTGCCGAGAGTATAGAGCTGGTCCACAGTTCCACGACCAGGACGAAAACCACACTGTTCCTCCTGAATCCGAGGTTCGACTATCCGGCATTTTTCTCATTTTAAACATTAATTTAAAAAAAGTATCATGATGTTCGCTTTTTTTTTAACAACATCAGTGCTCACTGCAGACTTCATGAGAGCCAACAAAAACAATAAAACATTACTGTGCAATGTCTGCTGCCATTAGGATGCCGACTGATAGAAACGTGTTGTCTTGTTTAGATGAAGAATGACTCAAAATCCTCACAAAGAAAAGGGGGGGTGGAACCAAGCGTCTTTTTGTGTCGATCTTGCCATTTCTCGGTCTAAATTGGCTGTCAAAGTGTACCAACTTGTCGGAATACGTCCTCATCCTTCTACTATCCGGGTGAGAGACATGATTCATGATTTACAATAGACTTCCACAAGAAAGGAAGCGAGGTAGCAGCTTACCACTCAATGATGTTAATATGGTATGGAATGCTCTTTATTGCCGTTGCACAAGTACAACGAAATTTCATTTTCACCACAAAACCGTTCAAGATCAGACAAACATTGTACAGGAATGTTGATGGGTCGCCGCTACAGCACCCGTAAAAGGTGGGAAAAAGATAGACGCTGGGGAAGGATGAGTAAAAAAAAAGTTGATCTCAGACTGGGCTCCTACGGGGAAGGAGGCACAAACTGGGGCCAAGCAAAAAAACTCAATAGCCGATAAGAAAACAAACATTTCACACAGAAACTACAAGACTTGCAACTGGAGGCGTTGGGAAGGCATCCGGCCCAAAGCTACCAGCCACGGGGTCACTGCTCTGTATTCCATCATACCACATGGGGTGAAGCAGTGGCAAAGGCTGGGATGGGGTTAGGGGTGTGTGTGCATATGTAGCCATGGTCCATGGTGTGTGTGTGTTAAGCCTGTGTGTTAGGCCTGGAGTCGCTCTGCAAGCGGTGGCAAAGGAACAGACTTTATCTTTCCAGGTCTTGTTGACAGGGAAGGAGTTTGTTTCGTCTTCGCTGCACTGTCCTCGAGGGAAATCTTGAAGCAACGACCTTGCCACGTCTCAGCCAGGTACAACAATCAAGATTAAAATGGTTGTGTTTAAGCGAGCGAAAACAAATTTCAACTTTCCACTCATAATTGTCTATTTCTGGTCCTTAAATTCAACCTGCAGAGTAGACCTTCCGATAGGGTTTTGTTACGTGGTCTGTTATTGCGAGGAGGGGCGGCCCAGTCCGCTTCAAAACAGAACAATGGATAAAACTAAGGTAACTTGTTGGTATTGCAGCGACAAACATTTTTATAATCGGCGCACATCAAGTTTAAAATACCATTTTAAAGCAAAACGCATACTCAAGGGTGGCGCCGACAGTGTTGCCAATCCTCTTGGCGACTTTTCTTGTAAACAGCTACTAGCGACTTTCTTCTGGGGGTTTTCGAGACTTTTTGTGTCTTGGAGACTTTTTTGTGTGTTAGAGACTCTGAGGTGAAAGCAAGCAGCAGTCATCGTCCTCAGCGAGCAGTGGCGGCTCCTGCCGGTCAGCTGGTGCTGCTGCTCTGCTCACGCCGATAGCTACATGCGAGCATAATCAAGAAGCAGTGGCTAAATTAAATTAAACACATGCCTTTGCTAAATGGACAGCCACCGCATGCAGGAGATCTAACACATCTGTAAAGACCAAGTCCTGCAAGAAGATGTTATTCATATCACCACAGCTGATCTGTCGCACAATACCTTGAAGAGGCACAATTACAGCAAGGATGAACCAACTTTACTGGAGCATCAACTTGCAACTACAGACTAAATGTGAATTGATTTTGCTTCCTGGATAGCATTGGACATCTATCTGTAAGTAATCACAACGAACTGGGGTCACATTGTACCAAAAAAAGAGAGCAGCATTGTCATCTGAAAAAGGTAAACAAACGTGTTTGTTTCATCAACTGTTTCAACTAAAGAAGAGTAAATGGTGCACTATGTTAGGTTGTTTATGAGTGTGTTTACTACATTATTGATTAATAACTACATGTACTATGTTTGCAAGATTATTGCAAACTGCAAAGACTTTCCAAATGTGCACTTAATTTTTTACATACCTTATTTTCACCAAGTTTTGAGCAAATCAATTACTTGCAGTTCAGTAAAACATTTAAAAAATGTTCCTGTACGACATTCTGACTACTAAATTGCAATTGTACCCAAGTATTAGTGTATTTTCTTTGGCAACTTTTATTAATGCAAGGAAATAATAACCTGTGATTTATCATGATTAGTCACATTTATTGTGATACATTCAATGTACAAAGTTGTGTACGTTATCTATGAATTTATCACTTATGAAGCCCAGTAACTAACATGAATGTGTTTGAAAATAAGGGAACATTTCTAGAAAATGTCCCGCACACACGTCACTAAAGTCACTAAAGTAGGTTAAAAATAAAATTTTTCAAATCCAAATCTAGATCCAAATTCTGAATTGATTCATAATTTTAAAAAATGTATTTTTAAATGTATTTTTTTCTTCAGAAAAACATCTCCATGCTCATTCCGTAAGCAACCAAAAGGAGCTTTTGTAACCTGTCACCTGTTTTGAAAAGGTTTTCTAATTTTTATGCCAAGTAATATATTGTGAGAATCATTTTGAATCCAGAATCACTTCTGAATTGAATTGACTCGTCACACTAAGAATCGTAATAGAATCAAATTGTGAGTTTGTTTTAAGATTCCTATTTGTAATAGTCAACTGCAGTACAAGAGAGGATTTAGTTTTTTATTTACATTTTAAATAGATATCCTGCAACACCCCCTGCAACCCCGAAAGGGACAAGCGGTAGAAAATGGATGGATGGATACCGAAAATTATTTGTAAAATATTTAAACTGAAGGGCAACGAGAAAGAAGGGCAAAATACGATCATTGCCAGGTAATGAAACCAGCAATCGTAATTCAACAAATGTATTACACAAGTTCTGCTGTTTAATAAAGTTAAGATAAAAAGCTCAATTTTACCCGTCCATAAAACGCTAAAGCAGGACTATTTGATAATGTTTTACACAAGCTCAGTTTTTAAAGGAAAAAAAACATTGAAAAATTGGCATTTTTTTGTTTCATTCAAAAAAATTATTACATAAAGACGTTGTGTTGTGGACCATCATAATTTGGATTTACTAGAATTACTTAAAAGTAGTTGCTGTGCATCCCGTTATATAGAATCAGACCTGAGATGACGGCATTTCCATTGTGACCTTCAAGGATAATTAGGACACTTTTCAAAGTAGGAATGTGTTGCCTTCTTTGGTTTCCATGGAAGGTGCCAATTGAACTTCAGAACACTGAACCCAGGAAGCAAAGCGCATCACAGTTATGGTGCTGATCGAAGCCTAGAGGACTACCATGATGTCACTGACACATTGTAGATCTTCATTGTCCAGTGCTCTTTTCTGCCATTTTGTCAGGGCAAGTAAAGGCCACAGCAATTGAAATGTTCCTGTTGAGTAAATGTTGACTGTGCGCTACAGTATTAAAAACTACTCTGCATCTGGATAATCTGTTTTTACGGAGCTCCCCCAACAGTATATTTAGCAAAGAGTAGGGTTCTTCCTTTGAAGAATCAACTGATTTATTAGTGGAAAAGCATGTCAGCCTTCAGTGGGACAATGTAATGTCTGCTGACGCACAAAATGTAACTGTCCATATAAATCAAAAACACGTCAGGCGTCTTTTCGGCGGGTGAGTTCAGCAGTAGATAACAAGTAGTCATGGCGACAGATGAGAGAGAAATACATGAGTCATCAAGTGCTCCTGAAATAATGGAAACACACTCCTCCTGTACAAAGTGTTTAGAAATGTTTCACTGTAAACCTTTCCGCGCGAAAGGGGAAAGCCGCCTTGTGCATTAAACAAAGTCAAGCTGTCCCATGGCTGCTGCCAAGCTCATTGTCAGAGTTGTTTCTCTAAGAGGAGCCATTCCTCTGAAGTGAAGCAGCGGCGATACTCTGAGCAGATTACGTCCTCCCAACTTGTTCGTAAACAAAAAACACATGCTGCTGCATTATAATAAAATCATGACGATGACCACGGGCCTGATGGGAATCAGGATGTGACCTGAGCTGTATGCATCTATGCTGTCATTCCTTTCTCTAATTAGTCTTCTCTGTCTGACTTCCATGTACCCGCAAGCATTACTCAACTCAACTGTAATCAGTCTGGGGTCCAATGTGATAAAGATTCAATGGAATTTAGCATACCGTACCTGTAATAATTAAGGATGGGTACCAGAGTGTACCCCGCCTTCCGCCCGATTGTAGCGGAGATAGGCTCCAGCGACCCCCCGCGACCTCAAAAGATAGATAGATAGATAGATAGATAGATAGATAGATAGATAGATAGATAGATAGATAGATAGATAGATAGATAGATAGATAGATAGATAGATAGATAGATAGATAGATAGATAGATAGATAGATAGATAGATAGTACTTTATTGATTCCTTCAGGAGAGTTCCCTCAGGAAAATTAAAAAGGGACAAGCGGTAGAAAATGGATGGATGGATGGGTACCTTTCACATTTGAACAGATACCGTACCGATTCCCAGGTACTTGAGAATCGATACCGGTACTAAATGGTACCAATTTGTTGTACTTTGGTGTGTGTTAGTAAATGTTAATTGTTTATTAATAAAATAAAAATGCCTAATGTAACATTTGAAAATGAGATGATTATGATAACAGTGCTGTCCAGTTATATTTTTCTTATTTTATACGGTCTCTTTAGCAAGTATTATATAGTAGACTTTGCATGCAGTTGCAATTCCAAGATGTTAGATGGCAGTAGTGTAAAGACTACGGTGTGCCTAGCCAGTATGTAGTCTTTGTCATGAAATGTAATGTCCAATCCAGTCTTCTGTTGCACCCTACAAAGTATTTATACTGTAAGTATTGTACTTATAACAAAGTTGCTCTTTAATTGAAACGTACATCTTAGTTGGGGTTTTCATTACCTAATTCTGAGGTGTAGAAAATGCCATGTAAATTGCTCATTCTAATCAGTAGCATGTATATGGCAAATCCAATGTCATTTAGCATCAAGTTAGCGCATTTTGTAATAGTGAAGCCCTATTTTATATACAAGCATTTTCTATAAGGCATACTTGCTTTGTTGGCATGGAAAATTGCAAAATGACTTGAGCACAGTCATGTTACCTAACTTTACCTTTTTACCTGTTTATTTTTAAGTATTTTTTTGTTGAATCACTGTAATATACTTAAGGCCAACAGGCTATAAATGCCATGATGCTATATTTCAGTTATGTGGTAATAATATGCTAAAAACTCGCTTATGTTACTTTTAGTCATGTTACTCAAATGAGTAATGTTCGATTAAAGGACTTTGTACAAAACATTTTTAAAATGTACCTGAGTTGGACCAGTACACATTTTTTCTTATCAGATTTAGAGTTGAAAAACGACAATTTATTTTGAAAGAGTTACAACAAGCAAATTACACCAATTTGGCGCAATGGAAGTTACATCATTACTATGGTTTGGTTGTCTAATGTCTGAATTATGATAAAATAAAATGAAAACATTTTAACTACAGCCAATAAAACCTGAACATGGCATCTCTAATGTGTTCCTATACATTGAAAAGGGTGAAGAGCTTGTCCTGGCATAATAAAATGAGATTAATGGACTAAGGGCTGTCAAGAGCTATTTTGTCTTTCCATTGTTAGCTGTGAAACACCAGCAAGCAGCTTTGGATAAGTGAATCCTTATTATTTGTCATACAAAATGCGCATTACGAATGAGTGAGAAACAAAGACAATCGTTACAATGAAAATGCAATTCATAGAAGATGCAAGATGCAGCCAATCACGTGTGGTGTTTGTTGATAAAAGGCCAATCAATTATGTTTGTGAGGTCTGAACTGCGATTATGGGACAAACGTGTGTGAGCGAGTATTGTTCCAATTTCCTAACATCACTGCTTGTAATCATTTGGATAAAGCGTCCCAGAACAGATGACTGGCACCAAATCCGATGTTATCCAGACAAATGTTTACCTGTTGATAGCATAGCACATGCATGTGTTGCATTGTGTAACCCATGTATTAGGAAAAAGTAGCAGTAGACGGAGGAGGGGAACAAATGGAAAAGGAGGCAAAGAGGTAGGATGGAGAAATTAAGTTTGCTGGATAATATCATCAGCTGGGAGACACTTTACAAAAAATGTGGGGTGTAATCTGTAAAACAGCAAAGGAAAGGAGCTCTGTGATCTATCTCCTTGCAGGTGAGGCCCTGCAAAGCTCTTGACAGGAAAACAATAAAGGCACAAGTCTAAGAAGTCAAGAAGAAACACATGGCTCCACAATATAGTGATTAATCACAATTAAGGAGATGTAAACCTATATGGTGCATAACCCTAACACTCCATTTATCAGAGTGCTTACTGGGGTCTCGCATCTCCTGCAGTTTAAATTTGTCAGCTGAATATTGTAATATCACTCCAACATACACCTACAGTAAATCATCCTGCGATGCACAATGTATGCCAGTTTGCTCATTGCAGTGTGGCTATTTCACCCACACAAATTCAATTAAATCGGTCTGCCGCATTTATCACAGAGGGTTCAGTGGGCCCCATTCAGCAATAAGTTCCTAACTTTTCCTCTTATCTTTCTTCCTAAGTGATTTCCTAAGAGGAGTCCATTCAAATTCATGACGTGTTCTTAAACGCCCAAAGTGTTCCCACCTGCTGTTCTTAAGTTGCTGAATGTCAAATGGTAAGCGCGTGCATGTCTATCACAATTTGCATATAAACATGGCCTTTATTTCCCCTTAGTTCTGTAATTTGCATAGGTAAATGTCCTTAATTCCCCATATAAGGGCACAATCCCGCCGGAAAAGCTGAACATAAAACACACGGAGAAAACACAAACAAATTACAGAAGAGAAGTTCGTATTATCCCGCGGGAAAAATACATAATGTCAATACGTAAGTTTAAGAAAGGGGGGACTGCTGAGGTAGCCTGAAGCGTTCAAATAGATATTCGTCACTTCATGCAAATAGGTCTACATGGTCGTGAAGTATGCGCACCCTCCCCAGGGTACGATTCTCGGCATCTTGGTGCGTGCGTGCATGTGCTTGCGTGTGTGCATGCGTGAAATGTATTTCAAAGTATTTTGAAATGTGTATATATTGCTAATTTTGCTATATGTCTGTCTGTCTGTCGTATCTATATCTGTGTATCTATCTATATTGTTGTACATTAGAAGAGAACTAATGTACACAAATATAGATGGATAGGGATTGAACATTTGCATGCAAACTGATATTGTGTACTTAATATCTCGGTGCACACTAAAAATAATTACTGATTGTGTTGTTGTTGCATCCAGCAGAAGTCACACAAAGTACAACGCACTTTTTACCTTTCATTGCCAATCTTCTGTCTACGTCTTTATGTCTCACACACACAACACTTCCTCATTCTGCTCTGCCCTGCTCTCCTGTGTGGAGAGGCTATCAGGTGACCACAGATCAGCCCCCTGCTGGCTCCACTATGGACTCTCACATTATTAACCGTATCCACTGGGCATCCATTGCACCCGTCACCCCGGGGGCCCACATCTGCGGTCCCACCAACGTTGTCTCAATTTACAAATACAACTATTTTGCAACATTGTTTCAAAGTCAGTTTTAAAAGACATGTATGTATGTATAATCAACGTTGTATCAATGTCTTGTGCCTGCTGGGAAACGTCCCATGCCTTGAGTGTAAATTGGGCAGAAGCACGGTACAGTTGCCTAAGTGTCTCCTTTGATTAAATAACTGGAAGTAAATTAGCAAAGATCCCAATCCCCCAAAGTCTTATATATGTGTGTACAACCACCCCCCCCCCCCCACGGCCCGTGACCCACACCAGACCACTTTAACGTGACGCCACGCGAGTTCACCCCCCGCCAACCAAAGCCAGCCCCCGCCCGCCCCAACCCAACTCTGCAGAGTCCATACCAGCAACCGAACGCAGAAAAACTGCACAGCCCCCATGCCCAATACAAACACCGCATCCCGGCCATCCCCACAGCAACATGCCCATACGAGTCCCGGCCAGGGGACGGAGCCCCTCAACGGGGGAAGAAGCCAATGCATCCCGTCCGCACGTCAGTCCCCAAACCAGCCGGCAAGCCAACCCCAGCCAGCCCCCACAACCCCACAAGCGCACAGATACCAATCACAGTCCCCCAACCACTCCAACCCAACACAGCAATGCCAACCGCTGGTAGCACCACAACAACCATCACCACCACCGCCCGTTCGCAGTACAAACATCCGCGGTAGCCGAAACCGAAACAAAAAAGCGACCGACCTTGTAAACCACAACAACGCACACCCCCAGCTTCCACCGAGGCCGCCAACCCACCGACCCCAACTCATCCACAGCCAAGCCAATCGAGCCACCGGACATCCACCTCGGCCAACCCAACACCCCAACGCACCGCCGACCACGCCCAGCGGCACAGCCCCATACAGCCGCAGACAGCGCCGGGGAACGCCGCCGAGAGGCGAGCGGTACGCAGCCGCCCCAGTACATATACACATATATACATACACACCCATACACACACCTACACATACTGTACATACACACACAAATACACACACATATACATACAGTATATATATGTATATACATACATATACACATATATATATGCATGCATATACATATACACATGCACACACACACATATATACACATTAATACACCTACATACATATACATATATATACACATGTACACACCGCCGCCCACAGCCCCACCCGCACCTCAACCCCCGCCCAAGCACCCCCATACACCCCCGACCGCTAGACCACCCAAGGATCGGCCCGCCAGGCCGGAACAAGGGAACACACCCCAGGCCCACCCGACCCCACGGCACATGGCCCCCCCGGCACCCAGGACCCCCCACCCACGGAGCAAGACCCCTGGGGAAGAGCCCCAGCCCTGGTCCCCATGGGAGTCAGGTCAGGAAATTAATTAGCGGTGCCCCAAGAGATCGGCATTCTGTCAGTTGTTGTTTTGATTCAGCAGACATTCTTTCCAAAACTACATAATCTAATAAAATGTTTTTGTAAAGGTTTATACATAAATTATTTTTTGATTTCCAATTCATGAAAATTGTTTTCTTGGCGATGCCTAATGCATTTATAAGGAGGTATGTTTTGTTTATATCAAGATCAGTTGAGGAGAGATCACCCAAAAGGCAGAGTGCGGGGGAGATGGGAATAGGAATCTCTAACGCTAATGATAGGTTCTCGCACACTCCACGCCAAAAGTTATTCACGGGAGCACAGGGCCACATTGAATGTAAGTAGTTATCTACCTTATTATGTGAGCAGTGTACACAAATGTTAAAGTCAGCTAAACCCATTTTATACATTCTTAGACCGGTGTAATGTATTCTGTAAAGTATTTTGAGCTGAATCAGTCGTAAATTTGGATTCTTAATCAAACGAGAAGTATTGAGGCATATTTGTTTCCAGAATTCTGGGTCACAGCTTGTGGATATGTCTGAGTGCCATTTGGAAGTTGGGATACCTATTGTGTCATCTATTTTTGA
The DNA here is from genome assembly GCF_033978785.1 of Entelurus aequoreus. Lineage (NCBI taxonomy): Eukaryota > Metazoa > Chordata > Actinopteri > Syngnathiformes > Syngnathidae > Entelurus > Entelurus aequoreus. The sequence goes on along the minus strand of NC_084733.1, from coordinate 48,492,355 downwards.
TAAGAGAGCATATAATTTGGATAAAGCTTTGGGGGCAGATATTTTGAAGAATTTAACGGTCGTGGGATTACTTTCCCATGTTGTTTTGTTGAAACTTGCGCTGATTACAGATTTGATTTGTATATATTCTAGGAATTTGTTAGGATTTATTGCGTATTGTGTTATTAAACTTTTAAAAGAGATACAACTGTTTCCATTGATGATATCCCCAAGGCATCTGACTCCCTTATCATACCATGTTGGAAAGTTCAATGGCTTCTTGTTTAACAGAAAATCAGGATTTTTCCAAATAGGCGTAAATTGGCAGGGAGTGAATTGACCCAGTTATTTTCAAAAATTCCCACCAAACTGTTAAGGTAGTGCGTATATTAATACTTTTAAAGCAGTTGTGTTTTCGGAGAATTTGGCTAATAAAGGGCAAGTTACAAATTGGGATCTCCTGGCTGAGTGATTGTTCAATCTCTAACTACAAACTATCTAATAAAGTGGGATTGTTCCATTTTAATATATATTGTAGTTTATTTGCAAGGAAGTAATAGGAAAAGTTTGGGAGTTCTAGACCCCCATATTCTTTGGGTTTTTGTAAAGCTTTAAGACTGATTCGTGCTGGTTTACTCTTCCAAAGAAACTGATTGATGTGTGAATCTAGTGATTTAAACCAGATTTGAGAAGGTTTGGTTGGAATCATTGAAAAGAGATAATTAACCCTAGGCATGACCATCATTTACACGAAAGAAATCCTTCCCATGAGTGAGATTGGCAGTGTTTTCCAACGCGCCAGATCATCCTCAATTGATTTTAAGATTGGGGAGTAATTCAGGCGATTCAGATCTGACAATGTGGAGGAAATATTGATTCCCAGGTATTTAATGTTCCCTTTATGCAGTGGAATCAATGAGGTGCTCTGAAAGTCAAAATTAATTGGTAACACAGTAGATTTGGACCAGTTGATGGAGTAATCTGAAATAGAACTGAATTTATTGATGAGTGAAATTGTATCTTGAAGAGAAGAATGTGGATTTTGTAAGAAAAGTAATACATCATCAGCATAAAGGCTTATTTTATGATGAACGGTTGCGGTATGGATGCCTTTAATATTTGCATGCTGTCTAATTGCAGTTGCAAGAGGTTCAATAAATATAGCAAACAGTGACGGAGAAAGAGGACACCCTTGCCTTGAGCCCCTCACAAGATTAAACCTTGGAGAGATTTGGCTGTTCGTTCTAACCGAAGCTGTAGGGAAACTATATAGGACCTTCATCCATGCTATAAATGAGTCTCCAAATCCAAATTTCTGTAGAGTAGCTAGAAGAAAATTCCAATTCACTCTAATTTATTTTGTTTTTAACCCCTTCTTAACCCTGAACATACATTGAAAATACACGCAACCCTAACTCAAAATGCCAGACATTTGAGGCATTTAAGAAACTCCGCCCGGACAGCCCCGCAAAAGAGGACATGTCCGGGGAAAAGAGGACGTATGGTCAGTCTACTTTATCTAGATCCTCACCAAAATGTGTCTGTCTTCACTCGCCCATGCGCCACCCCAAAAATAAATCAGCATTCATGGCATAATCTCACAAACCAATTAAAACATCCTACTAAATTAATTAATTGATTAATAATTGTTATTAGGGAATGTCCTGTAAATCAAACTCCACATGTTCTTACATTACTCACTTCCTGGTGACACTGTCGTTGTGTCCCAGATGTAGTTTTTACACCAAATGGAGCCGCAATAACAATATACTGTTATTAACACAACTGCTAAGACGTTATGCCTCTTCAAAAAGCTCACACAGCTTCCTGTGGAAGCAGCAGGGATGTCATCAGAGGTCACAGAGCAGGTGACCCTGGGCCCCAACAACCAGCAGCAGATGAGCCAACGCAGTGAGAGTACAGGAAGAGGAGCATGTTTACATAAGGGTTCATATAGGGACGGCGTGGCGAAGTTGGTAGAGTGGCTGTGCCAGCAATCGGAGTGTTGCTGGTTACTGGGGTTCAATTCCCACCTTCTACCTTCCTAGTCACGTCCTTTGTGTCCTTGGGCAAGACACTTCACCCTTTGCCTCTGATGGCTGCTGGTTAGCGCCTTGCATGGCAGCTCCCGCCATCAGTATGTGTGTGTGAATGGGTAAATGTGGAAATACTGTCAAAGTGGTTTGAGTACCTTGAAGGTAGAAAAGCGCTATACAAGTACAACCCATTTATATAGCAAAGGTAAGGCCTCTTTAATGTTTTCAATCTTGTTTTCCCCCCATAAGAACCCAAAATGATTTAGGTGTAATATTATCAATTTCAAAATCCACTGAACATGTTGTAGCTTACTAATTAAGACTTCAGTAGAAGCAATATTGTGGATGACAATGATCATGATAGCCAGTAGGTGGCAATCTTCTCAGCCACGCACAGAGAACACCTGTGTGAGGGACTGAATAGGTTTCAAATTGCAGTCTGTTAATGCTTTTATCACATTGTTACTTCTAATGTTCTCAACAGTAAACATAATTTAACCAGTGTATGCTGTAGGGACGAGCTGCGTAATATGTGACTGAAAAACTGATCAAATAGAATCAAACTGATGAGTAAGACCATCTGGTTTGCTCAGGGGTGTGCCAGTTGTAACAATGATTATAGTTCAAATAGATTTTCTCTGTCACAACAACACAAATAGATCAGGGTGCATTGGTCGATCAACTCTTATTGTTGATGTTATTTATTACCTGCCTTGGTTGTTTGTCCGCGGCCTTTCATTTCCTCCCGTCCGGACAGACCCAGCTCCATGGAGGAAATTAATCAAACCCTGGGAAGGATATTACAGCTCAGTGTAAGATAACAAAGATGCAAACATACAACATGGGCAATAACGTAGGCAAAATGTATTCACATTAAAGTGATTAGAAAAGGAGACTAATTAGCAGGGTTTATACACTCAAATTACTCACATGAGGAAGTCTTAATTTTATGACCTAACCCTGTTTCCTGTTCAATTGTTTTTCTCCCTCTGCAGTTTTATCACTCCAAATACAAATAGTACTTCAGTATCAGAAACCGTAGGTGCACCTGCACTATCTGATGAGATTTTAATAATTCAAAAAATACTTCACAGTATTCTTATGACTGTGTTTATTAGTTTGCACTTGCAGCAGTGAAATGTATAAAACTACACAATGTTTTGATATTCAAAATTTAAATATTAGAAACAGCTCTCATAATGCATTTTTGCTCACCACTGCAAACCACAACAGAGTAGAATAACATATCTAATGCATACTTGCCAACCCTCCTGAATTTTCCGGGAGACTCCCGAAATTCAGCGCCTGTCCCGAAAACCTCCCGGGACAAATATTCTCCCGAAAATCTCCCGATTTTCAGCCGGTGCTGGAGGCCACGCCCCCTCCAGCTCCATGCGGACCTGAGTGAGGACAGCCTGTTTTCACGTCCGCTTTCCCACTATATAAACAGCGTGCCTGCCCAATCACGTTATAACATCTAAGGCTTTTAGAGACTGCAGGGCACAACTGCGCACACAACAAGGAGACGAAGCAGAAGAACGAGGAAGATACAGCCATGGCGACGCCGACGACAAGTAAGATGAAGAAATACGCTTGTAAGTTCCAAGCCGCAGCTGCGATTGGACCTGGATAGCCTCCGGGAAGAAGTAGTGGAGTACCAAGTGCTTGGCAGTGAAGATCTTCCTCAGGAAGCAAGGATTGACCGGTTTTGGGCCATGCTAGGGAGAGATGGAAGATTCCAGATTGTAGTGCATTTGATGAAAGCACTTTTGTGCGTGCCACACAGCAATGCATCATCAGAGAGGGTGTTCAGCATGGTTAGAAAAATAGTGACAGAGAATTGAACAAGGATGGACTGTTATGATCCGCTGCCCGGATCATAGTTTGTTTACGTTTTCAAGTCACGTGTGTTTTCAGCACCTTGAGTTTGTTTGTTTCAGTTGCCATGACGGCAGATTGCACACACCTGCCTCTGGTTAGTGTTTGGGATGCGCACCTGTTGCCCGGGCGCTAATCAGAGGGCTATTTAGTCTTTGCCCTGGCCTCACTCGGTCTGGCTTCCTAATTTGCTTGATGCAACACTTGACGACTATTTCTATTCCTGCTAGTTTACACTCTAGGCTATTTTTCTTGCTAGCTCCCACGCTACCCCCTTTGTTTTTGTCTTTAGTGCTATGAGCACATTTTTTTTTGTTCCCTTATGATTTAATTCTTAATAAATCATTTTCCTACCTGCACGCTGTGTCCAAAGCCGTCTGCATTCATGGGAGAACAACCACGCACCACGATGCACCACAGTAGGAAGCCAGCAGAAAACAATTCTCCCGCAACGGAAATCGAGGAGATGGACGAAGGTACATGGGAGGTGTTGCGCGCAATGGAGTCAGAGACTCTTCGCTATTCCCCCTCGGAGCGCCAGGACCTGTTATGGGGTCCTAACGGAAAGTTGGTCCCAATCAACTCCGTATGGCCAGAGGACATCGCCACACCTCCGCAGTACCGGACGCGTCAGCGAAGACGGAAGCCACTTCGCTGCCAGGACGTGTCACTCCCTCAGACTCCTCCTCCGGTACACAGCACGCTTCATGCAACCCAAGCTTCCCCACCTCAGATGTTTGGCAACCCAATCGACCACTTCGCCAAACATTTCTCCGACTGGGCTGTCAGTCACCTGGACAGCGGCAACAACGACGTCATTCCGTTGACGCCCCCTAATGACGCGCTCTCTGAAGACGCGCCCCCGCTAAGCCGCAACCTCCTGCCCGGCCGCCACCACCGGTTTTTCGGCCTGCTAAGCCACGACCGCCAGCTAGACCACCTCCAGCTGCACCTCGGCTAGCATCTGCTCCTGTTCCTGCACCTCAGCTGACACCTGTTCTTGTACCTCGGCTGACACGCCAAGCTTCACCTCCTGTACCTGCACCACGCCAAGCTTCGCCTCCTGTACCTGCACCGCGCCAAGCTTCGCCGCCTGTTTCCGCACCAGCTCCAAGACTGGTTCTCACACCAGCACCGGCTCCAAGACTGGTTCTCACACCACCAACGGCTCCAAGACTGGTACCCACACCAGCACCGGCTCCAAGACTGGTTCCCAGACCAGCACCGGCTCCAAGACTGGTTCCCACACAAGCACCGGCTCCAAGACTGGTTCCCACACAAGCACCGGCTCCAAGACTGGTTCCCACTCCAGCACAGGCTCCAAGACTGGTTCCCACACCAGCACCGACTCTAAGACTGGTTCTCACACCAGTACCGGCTCCAAGACTGGTTCCCACACCAGCACCGGCTCCAAGACCAGCTCCTGTCCCTGCTCCGAGGCTAGCACGAGTCGCTGCTCCAAGGCTAGCACCAGAACCTGCACCAGCTGCCACGACGACAACATTTCCTGCTTCCACGGCGACGACGACGTCTCTTCCTGCTTATACGGCGTCGTCGTCTCTTCGACCTCGAGCTGTCCGGCTGCGCAAGTGGAAATCAGGGGCCCGCATGCGGCTCTTTCGGAGGTCAGTCAATGGACGCCAGTGGCGCAAAAAGCAGCGACGCCTAGGACTCTCCGGCTGCTGAACTTCTGCCGCCACTCACGCCCACCTTCTCGGCGGCCACGAATGTGGCCTTTCCGTGGTCGCCCACCTCGCCTGCGGCAGCGGCGTTCCATTCGCCGCCGCCACCTGAGTCTTGCCTGGTGGATTCGGGGACACGTGGCCAGTCGACCCTCCTCCCTCCGCCCTCCCTTGACTCTTGAACTATTTCTTGTTTTTTGGGTTCTAATTTTTTTTTGTCAAGGAACATCTGGAATCTGTCCTTCAAGGGGGGAAACTGTTATGATCCGCTGCCCGGATCATCGTTTGTTTATGTTTTCAATTTACGTGTGTTTTCAGCACCTTGAGTTTGTTTGTTTCAGTTGCCATGACGGCAGATTGCACACACCTGCCTCTGGTTAGTGTTCGGGACGTGCACCTGTTGCCCGGGCGCTAATCAGAGGGCTATTTAGTCTTTGCCCTGGCCTCCCTCGGTCTGGCTTCCTAATTTGCTTGATGCAACAGTTGACGACTATTTCTATTCCTGCTAGTTTACACGCTAGGCTATTTTTCTTGCTAGCTCCCACGCTAGCCCCTTTGTTTTTGTCTTTACTGCTATGAGCATGTTTTTGTTTGTTCCCTTATGATTTAATTCTTAATAAATCATTTTCCTACCTGCACGCTGTGTCCGAAGCCGTCTGCATTCCTGGGAGAACAACCACGCACCACGATGCGACCCAGTCATCACATGGACAATTCAACCCTTAACTCAACAATGAGTAGATGAGTGGAATCCCGATATTCAGCGCCTCTCCCGACAATCTCCCGGCAGAGATTTTCTCCCGACAAACTCCCGGTATTCAGCCGGAGCTGGAGGCCACGCCCCCTCCAGCTCAATGCGGACCTGAGACTGAGTGGGGACAGCCTGTTCTCACGTCCGCTTTCCCACAAAATAAACAGCTTGCCTGCCCAAAGGCGTCATAACATCTAGGGCTTTTATAGAGTGCACAACTGCGCACACAACAAGGAGACAAAGCAGAAGAACGAGGAAATTACAGACATGGCGGCCGAAATTATATACTCATCATGAACGGAGAAGTTAAACAGGACAATACTGCCATCTAATGGATAGCCACTGGAACACTGAAATTCAAGTATTTTTAATTTTTTTCTATGTAAATACAATTTTAAAAAATGTATATATATATAGCTAGAATTCACTGAAAGTCAAGTATTTCATACATATGCATATATATATATATATATATATATATATATATATATATATATATATATATATATATATATATATATATATATATATATGAATATATATGAAATACTCAAGTTGGTGAATTCTAGCTGTAAATAACCACGCCCACAACCACGCCCCCCGCCCCCAAACAACAATATACATATATAAAAATAAAATAAAAATATATATATAGCTAGAATTCACTGAAAGTCAAGTATTTCTTATATATATATGAAATACTTGACTTAGTGAATTCTAGCTGTAAATATACTCCTCCCCTCTTGACCACGCCCCCAACCACGCGCCCCGTCCCCACCCCCCCGACCACGCCTCCCACCCCCCACCTCCCGAAATCGGAGGTCTCAAGGTTGGCAAGTATGATCTAATGTCAATCAAAAAATTAATATTTTGGGGGTTTTTAATACTACATCTTAAAATGTGAAATGTAAATAGCGCTAAAACAAGAAAGATAATGACAAGAGAAACTTGATTTAAATTTGTGTTGTTTTAAAAAAAACTAATAGCCATCATTTCTCTTTTGGATGACAGTACGGTGGATGAGAGGCGCGCTGTGATTGGTCCACTGCGGTGGGTGTTTCCGCATTCTGCAAAGAGCTGTCAGCAAAAGCGCAACGTGCAAAAGGACTGTCGCGTCGGAGAAGGAACGTTCCTCTGGGGAATAGCGGTGACTTCACACAGGAAGAAGACATGCCTTACATGCTCGTCAGCACGCAGATCAGACTGGTGCGTAAATATGGCTGCTTATGTCTGGTGTTGTGCTTTGTCAGGGAGGGTGGAGCTGCGGGTCCACTTCATTTTGTGGCATTGCAACAGTGCTAATCAGTATGTTTTATCAATGCAAGGCCTTGCAATTAACATGTAGAAAACCAAAAACAAGTGAAAATGTGCAGAAAAAAACAAGATTATCCACTGGGCTATTAATTTTTAAAAAAAAGTTGCACTTTCTCTTGGATGGATTGTGCAACATTGATTATTTATCAGTGTATACTTGAACAATACTGCAGAGTTATAAGCACACTATCATAAGTCATTGGAATTAAAAGGTAATACAGTAAATAAGTTGTATTATCCCTTGTTTCTTTTGTTAACGCAATGCAACTCAAGCGACATAATTGCCTCTAATACTTGGATCATCTATTTATAGGCAGTCTATTTATTTGAGGATTAGGATATGCACCTGCCAGATGCCTGCAGGTGAAACCAAACTTGAGTAGTGTAACAGATGGCAGTTAGTGTGGCTGTGCGACAGTACTTTAAAGGCCTACTGAAATTTTTTTTTTTTATTTAAACGGGAATAGCAGATCCATTCTATGTGTCATACTTGATCATTTCGCGACATTGCCATATTTTTGCTGAAAAGATTTAGTAGAGAAAATCGACGATAAAGTTCGCAACTTTTGCTCGCTGATAAAAAAAAGCCTTGCCTGTACCGGAAGTAGCGTGATGTCACAGGAGCTAGTATTCCTCACAATTCCCCATTGTTTACAATGGAGCGAGAGAGATTCGGACCGAGAAAGTGACGATTACCCCATTAATTTGAGCGAGGATGAAAGATTCGTAGATGAGGAACGTTACAGTGAAGGACTTGAGAGGCAGTGATGGACGTATCTTTTTTCGCTCTGACCGTAACTTAGGTACAAGCTGGCTCATTGGATTCCACACTCTCCTTTTTCTATTGTGGATCACGGATTTGTATTTTAAACCACCTCGGATACTATATCCTCTTGAAAATGAGAGTCGAGCACGCAAAATGGACATTTAAAGTGACTTTTATCTCCAAGACAATACGTCGGTGACACACTTAGCTACTGAGCTAACGTGATAGCATCGTTCTCAAATGAAGATAGAAACAAAATAAATAAACCCCTGACTGGAAGGATAGACAGAAGACCAACAATACTATTAAACCATGTACATGTAACTACACGGTTAAAAATTCTCAGCCTGGTAAGGCTTAACTATGCTGTTGCTAACGACGCTAAGGCTAATTTAGCAACTTAGCAGCTGGACCTCACAGAACTATGTACTCTCTCCTTTTTCTATTGTGGATCACGGATTTGTATTTTAAACCACCTCGGATACTATATCCTCTTGAAAATGAGAGTCGAGCACGCGAAATGGACATTTAAAGTGACTTTTATCTCCAAGACAATACATCGGTGACACACTTAGCTACTGAGCTAACGTGATAGCATCGTTCTCAAATGAAGATAGAAACAAAATAAATAAACCCCTGACTGGAAGGATAGACAGAAGACCAACAATACTATTAAACCATGTACATGTAACTACACGGTTAAAAATTCTCAGCCTGGTAAGGCTTAAAAATGCTGTTGCTAATGACACTAAGGCTAATTTAGCAACTTAGCAACCGGACCTCACAGAACTATGATAAAACATTAGCGCTCTACCTACGCCAGCCAGCCCTCATCTTCCCATCAACAGCCGTGCTCACCTGCATTCCAGCGATCAACGGCGCGACGAAGGACTTCATCCGTGGGTTTGGCGGCAAGCATCGGCTAGGCGTAGTAAGTAGTCCTTGTTGTGTTGCTGTAAGTATTGTACTTAGCCGCTAAGACACCGATCGATCCCACCTACAACGTTCTTCTTTGCAGCCTCCATTGTTCATTAAACAAATTGCAAAAGATTCACCAACACATATGTCCAGAATACTGTGGAATTTTGTCGAAGAAAACAAGAGGCTTTTCTATCGGGTCCGATGGGGTCCAACCACTTCCGTTGCTTTTGTGACGTCACGCGCATAAATCATATCCAAAGGAGTTTTTCAACCGGAAGTGTGGCGGGAATTTTAAAATTGCACTTTATAAGTTAACCCGGCCGTATTGGCATGTGTTGCAATGTTAAGATTTCATCATTGATATATAAACTATCAGACTGCGTGGTTGGTAGTAGTGGGTTTCAGTAGGCCTTTAATATTAATAATAATGGATTAAATTTTATATCGCGCTTTTCTATTATTATATACTCAAAGCGCTCACAGAGAAGTGGGAACCCATCATTCTTTCACACCTGGTGGTGGTAAGCTACATTCGTAGCCACAGCTGCCCTGGGGTAGACTGACGGAAGCGAGGCTGCCAGTTTGCGCCTACGGCCCCTCCGACCACCACCTATCATTCATTCACCAGTGTGAGCGGACCTGCAACCCTCAGGTTTCTGGCACAGCCGCTCTACCCACTACGCCATACCGCCCCTGACACTTCGTGCCAACCTCACTTCCTAACGCGTTAAGATCTGTGCTGGACAGCCCGTGGTTTTTAGCTCAGTGGCTAGCACTGCTTAACTTAACTTTCAAACAGAGTTGTGGAAGCTTTATGAGTAACTAACATCCATCCATCCATCCATTTTCTACCGCTTGTCCCTTTCGGGGTCGCTGGAGCTTATCTCAGCTGCATTCGGGCGGAAGGCGGGGTACACCCTGGACAAGTCGCCAACTAACATGCAAAACAGAAAATGCAACAGATGCAATGTAGCTTTGTTGTGCGCTACAACATTAAAGGACCCCACTAATGCTGACAACATTGGTACTCACTTCATAGTTCAGGATGGAAAAGTGATGTCTACAGGTGAAATGTCCCCCAAAATTGACACAGTGATTTTAGGCATGTCTTCTGGTGAGTTTCGCCACATTTTGGAACGCCCACTTTCAGCTCAAAAATGTGGGTGGGCCTGCATCATCAGCCTGATGACGTCACCTACAAAAGACTGGACTGAATTTATACTGCGTAGTGTGTGTTTCGTTAGCATCCTAATCCTGAAATCGTGTTATTTTTGTGAAGAAATTAGCAAAATACCCTTGAGGGAAGAATGATTTAAGTCAGAATTTGCAAAAACATAGTCTCTACATTGTGTTGTACAAGTTTTCGCCACTTTTTAACCCGGTGTCACCGGGACTTTGTGGTTCCTTCTTGGACAGACATACCATTGGCATGAGTAATGAAGCTTTATCGCCGCTGTGGTTTAACCAATATTTTGCGGTTCCTCTTTGGCTTGGAGCATACACAGCAGTGGCTGCATTATGAAGCTTAATAATATTCATATTGTAAACACAGAAGTGTAGCATGCTATTTCACGTCCTCTTCTACTGATGTTTTATTGCTGGAATCGTACCTTGAGTTAAGCTGAATTGCCCTTCAGAATATCTATCAATCAATCAAATTTTATTTATATAGTCCTTAATCACAAGTGTCTCAAAGGACTGCACAAGCCACAACGACATCCTCGGCTATGCCAAAAGAACATGGATAGATACTTTATTTGTCTTTATGAGAAAGTCACATTTCCTGCAGATTTACAAGGGTTGGAACACACAGGGGCATGGAAGCTTTAAAAAAGAATCAAACAAATTTAAAAATGTCATAAGTTTAACAAACTGGAGATAAGAAAACAGGATATTGTGTCTATATCAGTGATTCTCAAACTTTTGTAATCGGGCTCCGTCTAGTTGTATACCAAAGAATCACTTGATTAAAGTACAATGTTTTATTTTTTATATTCAAACAGTGTGTAATGTTAGTGTCCAAAAATATTAAATATACTTGTTTAAAAAAACGCTGCCTTGTTTTTAATGAATACTTAGACTTACTAGGGTACTGTATTTTAATATAGGTCATTATGATGGTACTTGGAGGGCCAAGTTTTATCTAAGGTGGTACTTGTTGAAAAGAGTTTGAGAACACTGGTCTACTTATATTTATTTGTTGTTCATAATGTTAACCATATCAGTTTAAAAGCAATCATGGACCATGGTGTCAAAAAATGTGCAATTAAATGATCAAAATAATCCGCCCGAATGCAGCTGAGATAGGCTCCAGGCCCCCGGTGCTGGAGGGACAAGCGGTAAAAAATGGATGGATGGATGGAAAATAATAGTTGTATATGCCTTTAACCACAATGTCTATGCTGGGAAGTGGGCTCCTGGAGACATCCACTTCTGTGGGTGACGTCACACCAGGTTACAAATACAGTTAGTTAGTTACTGTATCTACTGATTACTCAAAAACTAAAATATATAATGGGAAATGACTGCCAGATTCATTTTCAAAAGTAAAAATTACCCAAAGAAAACGTGTTTGTTAAATTTCAGTAATCTGGACCCTATGGGTCCTTTTAGGTAACCCTCCCTTCCCAATGACTCAAGAGCTGTGCTGGTCTGCAGGCTGCATGGTAGCTTTTAGCTACCATGCTCAGTTGGTAGGGTAGGGGGAACACAAGTTGAGGCTTGGGCATGTGCAGGGCTGGAACACATGGGATGACCACTATCCATTGATGCCATGACCCAGTTAAGTATGAGGTTTAGGGGAAGCCTGGGCTTTTATCTACTGGCTAGAGCGGTAGACTGACCGCGCCAGATGACCACTGTTAGCAAACATGAATTAAATAAGCATGTGTTGTCTTTCAGGAGAACGGGCCAACCAATGTAGGAGATGAGCATTCAGATCCAGCTGTCATGAATTACTTGGGAGCACGAAAAACAACCATGCTGGGAAACAATTTGTGAGTACTTTTTAGTGCTTTGCCATGGTCGCAGGTAGACATTAAAAAGCACCTGCAGCAGCTAATCGTCTGGGCACTGTAGCCTTTACTGCACAGGATGACACATATACATCCTGATGTAATTATATTTGGAGGATGCATCATCCACCTCAGGGACAATAAATTGTAATAGCTTATATCCGAAGCTGCAATCTTCTTTGCTCCCAGGGGTTCTGTAAATGTGCTCACCTAATGCCTCATTTCCATATGTGCAAAATAGTGTTGCCTTCATTTTGGCAATAAACATGTCCATACTGTCATTAGAGAAAAAACACATGGAAGCATAAGACCTCCTGTGCGGATAGAGGGGCTGCTTTGCACGTTTTGAATAAGCCGGTCGGCGTGGTGATGGTAAACAGACCAGGGAGGTGTTGTCATTGGCAACAAGATTCAAACGCTGCCGGTAAATGCATGAAGGTGTGGAGGGATGTGAACAAACAGCAGAACAGTTAACACCAGTCAGAACCTGAAAGACACATCTGTGGACAGTAGATAGTAACTCTGTGTTTATCTCATTTAGTTCAGAGTACCATGTGGATGAGCCTCCTCGCCTGGTGTTGGACAAGCTGGAGAGAATTGGCTACCGTGTGCGGACAATGACGGGGGTGGGGCAGACGCTAGTGTGGTGTCTTCACAAGGAGATATGATGTGCTTTCCTGTCCATGTGTAATTGAATACAAAAATGCTGCAAACAGGTGTCTTGATAAGTTTGTGTCTGCAACAATGTTTACAAATTATTTTTTGCTAATTATATTAATCAGAATCAGAATAGTTTTTATTGCCATTGTTTGAGAACGGGTTCACAAACTAGGAATTTTTCTTGGTGCAATCGTGCAACATAAAACACATTTAACACAGATTTGGTCATAAAAAGAGCTGTAACTGAGCTATCAGATCTTGTTATTGTTCATGTGCCTGAGGGCTGAGGGGAAAAAACAGTTCAGGTGGCGGTAGGTGTATGTATGTATAAATGTAAACTAATAGTGTGCTTAATATACCGGTAGTAATTTGTACAAGATATTTGAACCAGTGAACCATGCTTTGTGCAGCAGGGGCACAGTCATGCTGGAATAGGAACACAAATTATGTCCAAAATAATTAAATCTGATGCGCCCAACCCCAGAAAATCTAGTACTTGTCCTGTAATGTTCATGTTATCCCATTTTGTTGTCACAGTAAGTCACTTAAAGGCCTACTGAAATGAAATGTTCTTATTTAAACGAGGATAGCAGATCCATTCTATGTGTCATACTTGATCATTTCGCGATATTGCCATATTTTTGCAGAAAGGATTTAGTAGAGAACATCGACGATAAAGTTTTGGTCGCTGATAAAAAAGCCTTGCCTGTACCAGAAGTAGCGTGACGTCGCAGGTTGAAGGGCTCCTCACATTTGCACATTGTTTACACCAGCAGCGAGAGCGATTTGGACCGAGAAAGCGACGATTACCCCATTAATTTGAGCCAGGATGAATGATTTGTGGATGAGGAACATGAGAGTGAAGGATTAGAGTGCAGTGCAGGACGTATCTTTTTTCACTCTGACCGTAAATTAGGTACAAGGGCTCATTGGATTCCAGACTCTCTCCTTTTTCTATTGTGGATCACGGATTTGTATTTTAAACCACCTCGGATACTATATTCTCTTGAAAATGAGAGTCGAGAACGCGAAATGGACATTCACAGTGACTTTTATCTCCACGACAATACATTGGCGAAGCACTTTAGCTACGGAGCTAACATGATAGCATCGTGCTTAACTGCATATAGAAACAGACGAAATAAGCCCCTGACTGGAAGGATAGACAGAAGATCAACAATACTACTATGACTATTAAACCCTGGACATGTAACTACACAGTTAATGCTGTACCGCCTGGCGAAGCCTAGCAATGCTGTTGCTAACGACACCATTGAAGCTAACTTAGCTACGGGACCTCGACAGAGCTATGCTAAAAACATTAGCTCTCCACCTACGCCAGCTCTCATCTGCTCATCACGACCCGTGCGCACCTGCGTTCCAGCGATCGACGGCACGACGAAGGGCTTCACCACGATGATCGGTGCGGTCGGCGGACTGGAGACGGAGGAAGTCAAGGTGAGGACAGCGGCGCGGCGGCGGGCGTTGTAGCTTTCGGCAAGAAACATATATTTCCCCAAAGTTACGTACGTGACATGCACATAGCGCCACGCACGTACGGGCAAGCGATCAAATGTTTGGAAGCCAAAGCTGTACTCACGGTAGCGCGTCTGCTATCCAACTCAAAGTCCTCCTGGTTGTGTTGCTGTAGCCAGCCGCTAATACACCGATCCCACCTACAACTTTCTTCTTTGCAGTCTCCATTGTTAATTGAACAAATTGCAAAAGATTCACCAACACAGATGTCCAGAATACTGTGGAATTTTGCGATGAAAACAGCTGTTTGTATTGGGATACAATGGCATCCCAATACTTCCGCTTCAACCCTTGACGTCACGCACAAACGTCATCATACATAGACGTTTTCAGCCGGAAGTTTCACGGGAAATTTAAAATTGCACTTTATAAATTAACCCGGCCGTATTGGCATGTGTTGCAATGTTAAGATTTCATCATTGATATATAAACTATCAGACTGCGTGGTCGTTAGTAGTGGGTTTCAGTAGGCCTTTAAGTTATTTGATTGGCTATTTACACCATATGGCCTTAAAGGGAAACTGCACATTCTTTTAATTCTGCCTATCATTCACAATCCCTATGTGAGACAAGTAAACATATATCTCTTCTTTTTTTTGTGCATTCTAAATCATAAATAAAGGTTAGCAAGAGGTGGCTAACAATGAAACTAATGAGGATTCAATCTCTTCTGCCTATAAAGCCCTCTAAGAACATCCATCAGCATTGTATATGCATACAGTAATCATATATGTACTGTAGTAATTGGCACAATCAAAATAACATGTACAAATTACCGTATTTTGGTCATTTTTTGCATTGTTGAACCTTTCATTTTTTAGTGCTTTGATTTCACAGAGCGCATCGCCACGTTCGCTATTTCCTTCAACAATTACAACTTCCACTAATCATGGTATATTTAATATGAGACCACGACTACTTTGGGACAAATGATGATCTAGAACCTTGTATTTTTGCACCTGAATCTACAGAGGATGAGCTATAAGTTTTAGAACCTGGGTGCGAAGCAGATCCAGCTCTAGTGAAACACTAAGCATCGTGTAGCAGCGTTGCTAAGTGCTAACCAAGAAATACAAATTACGAACATTAAAAAACAATCACTTACTGTACAATGTCCATTCTCCCTGGGATGCTGACTGATGGGATGTTTGTATCTTTCAGCACAAAACTTAAGTTCCCCGTTTGGATGAAATAATCATTATCCTCACTCTTAAAGGCCTACTGAAACCCACTACTACCGACCACGCAGTCTGATAGTTTATATATTAATGATGAAATCTTAACATTGCAACACATGCCAATACGGCCGGGTTAACTTATAAAGTGCAATTTTAAATTTCCCGCTAAACTTCTGGTTGGAAACGTCTATGTATGATGCGTATGCGCGTGACGTCACGACGGCAACGGAAGTATTCGTACCCAATGTGTCACCATACAAACTGCTCTGTTTTCATCGAACAATTCCACAGTATTCTGGACATCTGTGTTGGTGAATCTTTTGCAATTCGTTTAATGAACAATGGAGACTGCAAAGAAGAAAGTTGTAGGTGGGATCGGTGTATTAGCGGCTGGCTGTAGCAACACAACAAGGAGTACTTACTTGGATAGCAGACGCGCTAGCCGATGCTAGCCGCCAACCGCATCTGTGATCGGGTGAAGTCCTTCGTCGCGCCGTCCATCGCTGGAACGCAGGTGAGCACGGGTGTTGATGAGCAGATGAGGGCTGACTGGCGTAGGTGGAGCGCTAATGTTTTTATCATAGCTCTGTGAGGTCCGGTTGCTGAGTTGCTAAGTTAGCTTCAGCGTCGTTAGCAACAGCATTGTTAAGCTTTGCCAGGCTGAGAATTATTAACCGTGTAGTTACATGTCCATGGTTCAGTGGTGTGCGGTGAGGTTAATGTCTGGTGAGGCACTGCATCATCACAGTCAGATTTACAAACATATGAACCCTAAATAGTATCTTATTCACCATGTGATTGGCAGCAGTTAACGGGTTATGTTTAAAAGCTCATACCAGCATTCTTTACACAACTGTAGCACACAAAAAAGCTCATTTAATACAAAAAACATTATTATGGTCTTACCTTTCTTGCTGGACATCCACACAGCCAGCCTTTGCGTGTGTACCACGCCGTTTGAAAAGAACGGGTCCTCTGTCCCGAAGTCAAAAGCAAACCTTTTAGCTCCGGCGTTGGTCTACCTTTAATTATTACCTCCTGCTTCGATTGAAAGTCCAGTTTAGAAAACTGTTTTATTTTACATATGTAATCCTCCATGTTTTTAATAAAAGTCCAGGCGAGAGGAAATAAACAATCGCTGCACTAATTGACTTGCAAACTTTTTTTTTTTTTTTCTTCTGCGGCCGAGGAATGATCTCTGGGATCACTACTGCCCTCTACCACCAGGAGGCCGGATTACTGCTAGCCTCAACCAGTACGTCTTTTGCAGCAGATTTATGAATGCTCAGCACAAGAAATACGTTACACACATACAGTTTTTGACAAAATACACTGTACATTATATACCTCAGCTAACTAAACTATGCCATAGTTTAGTTAGCTGATATAATTCATATAGCAATACAGTCTCACTGCACAGCAGGCCAGCAGTTAGCTGAGTCATTGTGCACAATCCATGTTGAGGCACAATTTAGTGACGTGCCTCAACTGGCTGCTGATCACCGCACCGTCTCTTCTCAGTATTTGAACGGCAAATGTGAAAATAAAAATAAAAATAATCTAAAACTGGTGAAGTTAAATGGAAAATAACTTTAGTATAATCACTGGATACATATAACAATTTAATTAATTTTTTTTTCTTTTTACATTTTTTTTCTTTCCATGATGGCAGGTGAGGCCCTGCCTCCCCTGCCTCTAGTGACTGCACACCACTGCCATGGTTTAATAGTATTGTTGATCTTCTGTCTATCCTTCCAGTCAGGGATTTATTTATTTTGTTTCTATCTGCATTTGAGCCAGATGCTATCACGTTAGCTCAGTAGCTAAAGAGCTTCGCTGATGTATTGTCGTGGAGATAAAAGTCACTGTGAATGTCCATTTCGCGTTCTCGACTCTCATTTTCAAGAGGATATAGTATCCGAGGTGGTTTAAAATACAAATCCGTGATCCACAGTAGAAAAAGGAGAGTGTGTGGAATCCAATGAGACCTTGTACCTAAGTTACGGTCAGAGCGAAAAAAAGATACACCCTGTACTGCCTCTCTAGTTCTTCACTCTAACGTTCCTCATCCACGAATCTTTCATCCTCGCTCAAATTAATGGGGTAGTCGTCGCTTTCTCGGTCCGAATCTCTCTCGCTCCATTGTAAACAACGGGGAATTGTGAGGAATCCTTCCTCCTGTGACGTCACGCTACTTCCGGTATAGGCAAGGCTTTTTTTTATCAGCGACCAAAAGTTGCAAACTTTATCGTCGTTGTTCTATTCTAAATCCTTTCAGCAAAAATATGGCAATATCGCGAAATGATCAAGTATGACACATAGAATGGATCTGCTATCCCCGTTGAAATTTTAAAAAAATCATTTCAGTAGGCCTTTAAGGTAAAAAATGCTGAGAGCAAACAAGCGTCTTGCACGTCTCGGGTCTAAGATGATTTTCAAAGTTGACCAACTTCTCAATCCTATGGCCACAACCTTCTAATATACAAGTGCGAGGCATTATTTATAATCTCGCACAATCTTTTACTAACTCTGAGGTGATGCAGCAGCAGTAGGTTAAGAGCTGTAGTCGCTACATTACCTCAGTGATCAGGGTGCTGTTACTAAAAATGGTTCTTCGGCATTAGCTCTTATAATGACACTGTTGCTAATGCTCAGTTAATATGCACGGTATATAAGTAGAGTATTTTTGGCAGGTTTTTTAAAGGGCTTCATAGGCAGACTAATTGACTTCCATTAGCTACATTGTTAGCCGTCTAATGCTAACCGTATTTTACAAATTAGACTGCACACTGTGTTTTTGTCTCACATAAGGATTGTGAGTGACAGACAAAATTCCCCCCAAAAAGTGCACTTGACACCTTTCAGCTCCAATAGCTGGATGTTGAGGCACCAGTCAGCAATTAAAGCCACAAGGACTACATGAAAGACAGCAGCACTGTCATGTTCCACTTTACTTCCCATTCCCAACCTATAGTGTATCTCACTGCAGGACTGTAGGATCCAACAAGAATACAAAGTTAAAAAACGCACAACGGTGCATCATATATTGCCAAAACTGGCATTAACTGACATCTTCAGCCGATATAGCGTGATCATAGGTCCTAAAGAAAGAAGATGCCTGGCAGATGTCAAGGTTGTGTTGAGAATTGTTGACAATAAATAATGAGTCAACAAGCTCATTCTGGCATCCTGTTTCGCATGCAGCACCAGCTAGAGAACAATTTCCTTTACTTGTATAACCTTTATTGTCATTTGAACATATTATTTGTTTTTTTGTTTTCTTTCTGTTGTTAAAAAGCCTACATATAAACAAAGCCATGTAATGAGGGGCTATTTCAAAAGGAGAGAAGGAGCAGATGTATCCCAGACCATCACGACGTTCCACAGCTGGACATTGTGTAACCAAGCCACAGAACAGAGATGGGAGTGGCAGGGATACACTGGATGCTGTGAAGCTGCCATGTGGCTCTTAAATAACGTAATTTCTGCAGAAAAGGCCACTGCTAGCTTGCCATTAAATTTAGAACTAAGGGGAAAATATCAGTTTTATGACCATTTGAAAGGATAGGCAATGTACTGGACACTAACTTTTCCAATCTAATGAATTTGTTTTATCATTGTGCATTCTGTATTTTACTCCCGCATCATCCTAATATGTGCTTTTATACTATACTTCTATACTGTTTATCTAATTTATAAATATTTAGAACCTGCAATACGTTAACCTGCATTGTTAAGTTAGTTAGAAGAGTAATATTGCAACATAAAATTAATTTATGTGAGAAAGAATTGGCACATTTGGAGAGAAATCTTCAAAATGGGTCATGGATGCATAGAGCAAACAGATGAGAGAAAGGTGTCAAATTGGAAACATTGAGGTAAAATGAGTGCATCTATTCCATAAAAATTGTGGATCGTCCCATTCATTCTGTTTGGAAAAATGTATTAGGCCACTGATCAAAGGGTGTAACAAATAAGCAACTTTAAGCCTTTCACTGATGAAAACCATGTATTTCTTGTCTTTAACTGAAATAAATACCCGTTTTTCATTCTCTTTTCATCTCTTCAGAGAGGCAGCATTGTGAATGTTTTATGGAAGTTTGTATGTCAGAATAGTTCTTGGCGCGGAACAGTAATTTTCTGGAATCTTTGCTGTTTGCTGGAAAGAAAGTTAAACTCCAGCCCAAGATACAATGAAAAAAATATTTGCTTGTAAAGCGCAAATTTGTTATCCTTAAAAAACAACTATTTTTGTACAAATCAAAACAAACAACCTTTTAAAAATATGTTGTTATGGGGCATCTTTCTTAAAGTACCAGGAGATCGGAAAATAGAAGTTGTATATGCTTAGTTGTGTTTCATTGTATCCATTAAATCATATTCAATTGTAATTACAATCCGCAATGTATGTAAAAATATATCGTTGAAAATGTCACAAAATACCCCTCGAGACCCCAAAAGGGACCAGCGGTAGAAAATGGATGGATGGAAAATGTCACAAAATGCCACAAATTCAGTCAGCCATTTTGAATATTCCGCTCTGAACACCTTCGGTAATTTCTGTTGACTCTACGTCACCGGAGTAACGTTTCTGCACTCTGACCATATAGATCACTGATCTATATGGTCATTTCCAGTATGACTGATCTAAAATCAGTCATATTGGAAATGTGCTGTTTATCATTCACAATCCTTATGTAGGTCAAGAACACATATTTAGCTATTTTTAAGTATTCGAAATCGTAAATTAATAGCTAACATTTAAGTCAACAGATCGAGAGTCCTCTGTTGAGCTCGTTATTTCCCTCTCTAAAAACATCCAGAAACCGGCAACAACACTCCACTTACATTTTGTGACCTGAAAATGAGCTAAATATGAGTGATATTGTCGTTATAAGCGCAACACAGACAGACTATTTTAGCGGCACATTGATAGCAGTGAGCTAATGCTAGTTTATGCTGCTGTTGTTGACACCTTATATGCTTTTACTTTGTCTCAAACTTGCTAAGAGTATATTCTAGATTATAATTCATACATCTCTCACCTGGTAGTAGACAAATATGGCCATGGACTGACAGGCTAGTCGACTTTCACAACTTCGAGGTGGCGAAAAACAGAGGTGTGGACTCGAGTCACATGACTTGGACTGGAGTCATGAATTTGATGACTTTAGACTTGACTTGACTAAATGTAAAGAGACTTGCAACTCAATTAGACTTTAAAGGCCTACTGAAATGAATATGTTTTATTTACCGGGGATAGCAGATCCATTCTATGTGTCATACTTGATCATTTCGCGATATTGCCATATTTTTGCTGAAAGGATTTAGTAGAGAACAACAACGATAAAGATCGCAACTTTTGGTATCTGATAAAAAAAAAGCCTTGCCCCTACCGGAAGTAGCGTGACGTAGTCAGTTGAAAGGCTCCTCACATTTTCCTATTGTTTTCAATGCAGCTAGAGCGATTCGGACCGAGAAAGCAACGATTACCCCATTAATTTGAGCGAGGATGAAAGATTCGTGGATGAAGAACGTTAGAGTGAAGGACTAGAATGCAGTGCAAGACATATCTTTTTTTGCTCTGACCGTAACTTAGGTACAAGCTGGCTCATTGGATTCCACACTCTCTCCTTTTTCTATTGTGGATCACGGATTTGTATTTTAAACCACCTCGGATACTATATCCTCTTGAAAATGAGAGTCGAGAACGCGAAATGGACATTCACAGTGACTTTTATCTCCACGACAATACATCGACGAAACACGGAGCTGACGTGATAGCATCGTGCTTAACTGCATATAGAAACAAAATAAATAAATCCCTGACTGGAAGGATAGACAGAAGATCAACAATACTATTAAACCATGGACATGTAATTACACGGTTAATGCTTTCCAGCCTGGCGAAGGTTAACAATGCTGTTGCTAACGACGCCATTGAAGCTAACTTAGCAACCGGACCTCACAGAGCTATGCTAAAAACATTAGCTATCCACCTACGCCAGCCAGCCCTCATCTGCTCATCAACACCCGTGCTCACCTGCGTTCCAGCGATCGACGGTGCGACGAAGGACTTCACCCGATCACAGATGCGGTCGGCGAGACGGAAGAAGTTAAGGTGAGTTCGGCTGTTAGCGCGTCTGCTATCCATCTCTGTCCTCCTGGCTGTGTTGCTGTAGTCCGCCGCTAATACACCGATCCCACCTACAACTTTCTTCTTTGCAGTCTCCATTGTTCATTAAACAAATTGCAAAAGATTCACCAACACAGATGTCCAGAATACTGTGGAATTTTGAAATGAAAACAGAGCTTTTTTGTATTGTATTCAATGGGGTACCAATACTTCCATCAACCGTTTACGTCACGCGCATACGTCATCATACCTAGACGTTTTCAACCGGAAGTGTGGCGGGAAATTTAAAATTGCACTTTATAAGTTAACCCGGCCGTATTGGCATGTGTTGCAATGTTAAGATTTCATCATTGATATATAAACTATCAGACTGCGTGGTCGGTAGTAGTGGGTTTCAGTAGGCCTTTAACATCAATGACTTGTGACTTCACTTGGACTTGAGCATTTTGACTTGACAAGACTTGCTACTTTCCCCAAAACCCAACGATTAAAAAGTTATTCAGGAGCGCTCTGTATCTTGCATCGTGTACGTGTGTCTGTCAGCGTGTGTGCTGCCTGTCAGTACAACAGCCAATCAAATTAGATCCACGTTGTTTTCATCTCACAGCATTCATCCAATCAAATTGCAGGACAACCAACGAAGAAGAGCTGTCAAACAACGCGCCAGTGAGGAAAACTTATGCCAAAGATAGTTTTGTTTGGGTATTAAAACTATGAGTTAGTTGGTCAACAAAAAACGAAGTGCAGTATGCAAAACATGTGGTTCGAAGATTACAGACGGAAACGCAACAACTTCCAACTTCGTTCGACATTTGAAGTTGCACAAAGAAGGGTAAGTTTTGAATGTAAGCTAACGTTTATTGGCTAAGTAACGTAACTTTTATTTCCAGTGAGGCTGTAAACTCACTCCTAACTTAATAACCATAGACATCTTATAAGGGTACGCAGCATCGAGCGCTACTGCCTACTGGCGCTGACGAGACGCGGGGCCGCCATCTTGGAGTGGTGATCCGCTCCACTCAGTGCAATTCATTTGGCAGGAGCAATGAACTGTCAGCGCATTTAATTAATCTTAGCTCACTGAATACCACTGATTTTCACACACTTTTTTGTCATACTAGTAGGTATGATAAAGGACACATGTTTTATTGTTCATAGTTTGCTTAGCAGTAATAGAATATTCTTATATGCTATAAGTGACCAGATCAAAACTGGGAATTTAATCCCAGAAAAAGGGGGGGGGGGGGGGGGGGTCAGCTATTTTTAAATCGAAGAAACAATATGATTAGGTTATATAAACATGTGTATATCCTACATAAACAATGTATGAATACATTAGATATCTATATATCTTAGGGACCTATAGACTGTATCTCTGTTGCTGCAGCAGCAGAGAGTTTATTCTGTCTTGACACTTTGTATTGATATTTTGTATTACATTCTTCCCTTAGATGATCATGTTTACAGTGATTGTTTTATATGTATTTTTTATGTATGTCACTTTGGATAAAAGCGTCTGCCAAATACTTAAACATAAACATATGCAAACACCTGAAAGTCTTTATAGGAGCTAAAACCACCAATCTGTTTCACTGGATTCAGAATAAAACCAAATTCTGTTTTACCCAACAATGTTAGTATTGGAATATTGTTACTTGAAGACTTATTTCTGGGTACAATTATATTGTTGAGAAAGTATTGTCTTATACTTTGCCTAAAATAAGAATGCATCAAAATCAGTGGCGGCTGGTGAATTTTGTTTTAGGTGGGGCTGAAAGTTTGTAAACCAAACACCTGTAGGGGCGTCATCCTCCCCCAGAAGATTTATTTGTGATTTTCACATACAAATATTGAAGATCTTTGCTCCTTCTCAACTCTGTGCTAATATTCTTTTCACAAAATACAACCAATAGTATGTTAATGTTAAATCTCACTTGTGAAAAGTAATCAGCTGCCTTTGACACAGTCGACCACACAATTATTTTAGACCGCCTGAGAGACTGTGTGGGTGTCAGGGGGACTGCATTAGAGTGGTTCAGATCCTACCTGTCAGAGAGGTCCTTCTCTGTCAGGCTGGGGGACGCCACCTCTTCTTCTGCTCCACTTTACTGTGGTGTTCCCCAGGGATCTATTTTAGGCCCCATCCTGTTTTCACTATACATTCTCCCTCTTGGAGAGATTTTTAAGAGGCATGGAGTGTTCTATCACTTTTATGCAGATGACTGCCAAATGTATATGCCAATTTCAAAAGGCCACGGCCCCCTGACACCCCTTCTCAACTGTCTATGCAACGTCAAGGCTTGGTTAGCCCAGAATTTTTTAATAATGAATGAGGGAAAAACGGAAATTTCAGTTTTTGGTTCGGCCCTCACTGACTTAGGACCATTGTAAAATTATGTGCATCCCAAAGTCACCAGCCTTGGCGTCACTATAGACAGCGATTTTACACTTGACAAACAATCAATCAATCAATCAATGTTTATTTATATAGCCTTAAATCACAAGTGCCCCTTAGGGCTGCACAAGCCACAACGACATCCTTGGTACAGAGCCCACACACGGGCAAGGAAAAACTCACCCCAGTGGGACGTCGATGTGAATAACTATGAGAAACCTTGGAGAGGACCGCATATGTGGGTAACCCCCCTCCCGCCCCCCTTTAGGGGAGACCGAAAGCAATGGATGTCGAGTGGGTCTGACATAATATTGTGAAAGTCCAGTCCACAGTGGATCCAACACATCAGCGAGAGTCCAGTCTATAGTGGGTCCAGCAGGAAACCGTCCCGAGCGGAGACGGGTCAGCAGCGCAGAGATGTCCCCAACCGATGCACAGGCTAGCGGTCCACCCGGGGTCCCGACTCTGGACAGCAGGCACTTCATCCATGGCCGCCGGACCTGTGTAACTCCCCCTCCCCAAGGGAGAGGGGAGCAGAGGAGAGAAGAAAAGAAACGGCAGATCAACTGGTCTAAAAAGGGGGCCTATTCAAAGGCTAGAGTATACAGATGAGTTTTAAGATGGGACTTAAATGCTTCTACTGAGGTAGCATCTCTAACTGTTACCGGGAGGGCATTCCAGAGTACTGGAGCCCAAATAGAAAACGCTCTACAGCCCGCAGACTTTTTATGGGCTCTGGGAATCACTAATAAGCCAGGGTTCTTTGAACGCAGATTTCTTGCCGGGACATATGGTACAATACAATCGGCAAGATAGGCTAGAGCTAGACCGTGTAGTATTTTATACGTAAGTAATAAAACTTTAAAGTCACATCTTAATCTTAAGTGCATAGGAAGCCAGTGCAGGTGAGCCAGTACAGGCGTAAAATGATCAAACTTTCTTGTTCTTGTCAAGAGTCTAGTAGCCGCATTTTGTACCAACTGTAACCTTTTAATGCTAGACATAGGGAGACCCAAAAATAATACGTTACAGTAATCGAGACGAGACGTAACGAACGCATGAATAATGATCTCAGCGTCGCTAGTGGACAGAATGGAACGAATTTTAGCGATATTACGGAGATGAAAGAAGGCCGTTTTAGTAACACACTTGATGTGTGACTCAAACGAGAGAATTGGGTCGAAGATAATACCCAGATTCTTTACCGAGTCGCCTTGTGTAATTGTTTGGTTGTCAAATGTTAAGGTGGTATTATTAAATAGGTGTCGTTGTCTAGCAGGACCGATAATCAGCATTTCCGTTTTCTTAGCGTTGAGTTGCAAAAAGTTAGCAGACATCCATTGTTTGATTTCATTAAGACACGCCTCCAGCTGACTACAATCCGGCGTGTTGGTCAGCTTTAGGGGCATGTAGAGTTGGGTGTCATCAGCATAACAGTGAAAGCTAACACCGTATTTGCGTATGATGTCACCTAGCGGCAGCATGTAAATACTACAGAGTGCAGGGCCAAGAACAGAATCCTGGGGAAACTCCGCACGTTACCTTGACATAGTCCGAGGTCACATTGTTATGGGAGACACACTGCATCCTGTCAGTAAGATAAGAGTTAAACCAAGACAAGGCTAAGTCTGACATACCAACACGTGTTTTGATACGCTCTAATAAAATATTATGATCGACGGTATCGAAAGCGGCGCTAAGATCAAGAAGCAGCAACATAGATGACGCATCAGAATCCATCGTTAGCAATATATCATTTGTCATTTTTGCGAGGGCTGTCTCTGTAGAGTGATTTGCCCTGAAACCGGATTGAAAAGGTTCACAGAGATTGTTAGACACTAAGTGTTAATTTAGCAGCTGTGCAACAATTTTTTCGAAAATTTCCGAAAAAAACGGAAGGTGGGAGACCGGTCGGTAGTTTACCATGAAGTCAGGATCGAGGTTAGGTCTTTTGAGCAGAGGATGAATAACCGCTTTTTTGAATGCTAGGGGAACAGTGCCGGAGGAAAGTGATAAGTTTATAATATTTAACACTGATGGACCTAATAATACAAACAGTTCCTTGATAAGTTTCCCAGGAAGTGGGTCAAGTAAACATGTTGTTTGTTTTATACCACTTACACGCCGTAATAATTCCTCTAATGTTATTTCATCAAAAATATAGAGACTATTTTGGAGGGCGGTATCCGTCGTATATACAGTCGTATTTGTGTTAATAGAACACAGTTGTAGCTGGGATGCGTTGTCTTTAATCTCCTTTCTAATGAGTTAAATTTTCTTATTAAAGAAATTCATAAAGTCATCTGCCGAGTGGGTGGAGCTACTGGGAGGAGTCCCTTGTTGGGTTAGTGATGCTACTGTACTAAACAGAAATTTAGGATCGTTTTTGTTGAGGCGGATGAGATTTGAGTAATATTTAGCTTTAGCTAAGGTAAGCATGCGTTTATAAGTTATTAAACTATCACTCCATGCTTGATGGAAAACCTCAAGTTTAGTCGCCATTTGCGTTCCAGCTTTCTACATGATAATTTATGAGCTCTAATTTCTTCTGTAAACCATGGGGTGCGCCTTTTAGGGCCCCTTTTTTGCTTTAGCGGTGCTATACTATCAATGGTTTCGCGCAAGGCATCGTCAAAGTTGTTAGTGAGGTTATCAATAGAGCCGACATAATTTGGGAATGGTGCCATTACCGAAGGCAGTAGGTCAGCAAGAGTCATCGTTGTGGCAGCATTAATGTTGCGGCCGCTATAGCAGTTATTATTATTATTAGCTTGTTTACAATGAGTCAGAACTTCAAATTTTATAAGGTAATGATCAGACATTACTTTAGTATACGGAAGTATCATAACTTTGGAGGTGGTGACACCCCTGACAAGCACTAGATCTATTGTATTACCGTTGCGATGCGTGGGTTCATGTATTATTTGTGTAAGACCACAGCTATCAATTATGGTCTGGCGCGCCACGCACGGAGGGTCCGATGGGGTATTCATATGGATATTAAGGTCCCCCATTATGATTATATTGTCGGCATGCGTCACTAGATCAGCAACGAACTCTGAGAATTCACTGATAAAGTCCGAATAGGGCCCAGGGGGGCGGTAGATAACAGCCAGGTCGAGAGGTAGCGGTGTGACAGACCTCATAGTAAGCACCTCAAACGATTTATATGTATTATTTAGGTTAGGGGTAAGTTTAAAGTTTTCATTGTATATTAGTGCGACACCCCCTCCCCTTTTAAGAGGACGGGCAACATGCGCATTCGTATAGTTAGGAGGAGATGCCTCATTTAGCGCAAAAAAATCGTCTGGTTTGAGCCAGGTTTCGCTAAGACCAATGACGTTAAGATTGTTGTCTCTAATGACCTCATTAACTAATAACACTTTGGGAGACAATGATCTTATGTTTAAAAAGCCTATATTATAGGTATTGGGCTGTTTTGAAGAGTTTTTGTTGAGATTATCCGTAGTAGCAATATTAACAATGTTGCGTTTATTATGCGTAGTGCACTTTAAATAGTTTTGACCATATCTAGGAATTGATATGACGGGAATTTTCCGATTGTTTGCTTGGTGCTGCGATAAACTGGACACATCATTATTTGCCACCTCAGTAGAATGCATGTCCACCTCTGACACAGTCACAACAGAAAAAACATTATGTGAATTGTGTATTATTCTAAGACAGGGGTCACCAACACGGTACCCACGGGCACCAGGTCGCCCGCAAGGAACAAGATGAGTCGCCCGCTGGCCTGTTCTAAAAAAAAAAAAAAAATTATTATTATTTTTTTTTTTTTTTAAATCAACATAGAAAAAACACAAGATACACTTTAAATCAGTGCATCAACCTAAACAACCTCCCCCCCATGCACACTCATCCACACCCACTCACACAAAAGGGGTTATTTCTTTCTGCTACCAATATTCTGGTTCCCACAACATAGACAACACATCTGCAAGGGACACAGTCCCTGAAGCACACATGATTGTATGTGCTGCTGGTCCACTAACATTTTCATTAATTACTATTTTTTATGTAATTATTTTTATATTGTTTTACTTTCTTTTTTATCCAAGAAATTTTTATTTATTTATTTATCTTATTTTATTTTATTTTTAAAAAAAGGACCTTATCTTCACCAGACCAGGTTGTCAATGAAATTAGATTCGTTTAAAGGTTTTTTAAAACCAGGTCCAGTCCAGATAATGTCCAAGCCGGACTCAGCAACACACACCTTCATTCATGTACACAGAAAAAATTAGGGAACACAACAGATTGCATATCATTTATAAACAAAATTACATTTTCAAAATAAGCATTTATGTACAGTCCGGATTATGTCCAGGCCACTCAAATTAGGGAACACAACATATAGCATATAATCTATAAACATAATTATACTTTCAAAATAAGCCTTTGAGGACTTCTCATCTTTTTTTATGTTTTTTTGCATCATTATCGTTTTCAACCACGTAACTTTCTAAAGTTAAAAAATACTGAATAAATGTTTTAAAGAAAGTAATACTAATTGAATATCTGTTTTTGGCCTTAAAAATAAACCTTTTACCGAGTACTATAATTAAATTGACTAAATCATGACTGTCAATGAACTCTCCTAAAATAACAGAAACCACATCAAGCTTCATAAACAAACCAATCCTTAAACACATTTTTTCAACTTCCACCCAAAACGAAGACGCAATATGACAATACCAAAACAAATGCAGGGTGGATTCAGACTCCTGACAACAAAATCAGCAATCATCTGACTCTGTCATATGCCATAATTTTAACATTTTCCCCGTGGGTAAGAAGTTATAAATCATTTTAATTTGAAAATAACGATTTTGCACCTCGATAGTAGTTTTATAGATTAGTTTGAACATGGCATCCCATGGCAACGGGCAGTCAAAAAAGTCCTCCCATTTTCCATATGTGTTGTATGGGGCAGCCTTCAAAGATTTCTTTATTAAATAAAAATTATATATTTTTCTATTTATTTTAGTTCCTTTTTGCCAACTAGAATTTCTTATTAGAGGTTTACAAACTAATAATTTAGTAGTTCCATAATTAATTATTTGTTTCCATCTTTTCCCAATTACTCCAGTTAGTTGATTAAATGAAAAGCTTGAGCAAGCATCACCATATCATCCATCCATCCATTTTCTACCGCTTATTCTCTTCGGGGTCGCGGGGGCGCTGGAGCCTATCTCAGCTACAATCGGGCGGAAGGCAGGGTACACCCTGGACAAGTCGCCACCTCATCGCAGGGCCAACACAGATAGACAGACAACATTCACACTCACATTCACACACTAGGGCCAATTTAGTGTTGCCAATCAACCTATCCCCAGGTGCATGTCTTTGGAGGTGGGAGGAAGCCGGAGTACCCGGAGGAAACCCAAGCAGTCACGGGGAGAACATGCAAACTCCACACAGAAAGATCCCGAGGCCGGGATTGCATCACCATACATAGTTCTAAATTCATCATACAGTATTTCATAATTTTACCATTCTCATTGATAATATCATTGACAAAAATGATTCCTCTTTCAAACATATTTTTCCAAAAGAAAGGCTTTCCATCTATTACAATATTAGAGTTCATCCATATTATCTGCTGCAAAATATCGTCTCTTTTTTCTGGCACATAAAATTGAAAACACCACCATGAGTGGATTGTTTCCTTTATTCCGCCATGTTTCCCAGCAGACTCTCTACATAAGAAAAATGGAAGGGGATCACTTGTAAAAAAGGATACAATTTATTTTGATACAGTACATGTTTTTTGTCCAACAGGACACTTGTGTACCACTTAGTGTTTAAATACATCTTTGGAACAATTGATGCTTTTAAATATAGACACATAGCTTCAAGGTTGAGAAGTTTCAGGCCCCCATAATCATACTCATTGTACAAAACCTTTCATTTAATCTTTTCTGGTTTGCCGTCCCAGACAAAATCGAAGACCCTCCGCTCATAAATCTTAAAAAAGATTTGTGATGGAGCTGGTAATGACAAAAACAAATAAATAAATTGAGGAATAATTAACGAGTTGACAATAGATATTTTACCATACAAGGTTAAGGATTTCCCTTTCCATAATTGCATAATTTTGTCCAGCTTTCTAAGTCGATTATCATAATTTACTGAGCCTAGATCTTCCAGATTCTCTGGGACAACAACACCAAGTATGTTAACTGGTCCATCTGTCCACAAAACAGGCACTTTGCATTCCATTCGAAAGGACGTTCCCTTTAGATTTCCGATCCTTAACATTTTACATTTATCATAATTAAGCTTAAGGCCAGATTGCTGTGAAAATATGTCCAAAAGATTAAGAAGGTTCCGCAAACAATGAGGAAAAATCTTATCTTTGTGAATCAGCCTTTTCTGACATGAACTTCATCAAGAACAAACACAGAACACGCCTCATTGATGCACATCTGCAAGACTCACTCAGAGTTGCAGTGTCAAGTTACACACCAGAGTACAACACACTAGTTAACAGCATGCAATGCCAGGCTTCCCACTAACTGACAAAGAAACAGATAACAGATTTGGTGTCCAGTTCAAAGTGTGACATGATTTAAAAATTTGAGAGTTTACTTTTGTAATTTACATGAGTTATTGTTTGTACAAACATGGTGCAAAGTAATTCATGATTTGTTAAAAAAAAATGTTAGTGGCTAGCTAGTTAAAATGGGATATTGTGATTTCACAAGACTGTCTTAGAAGTTATCATTTGAAAATGTTGAATTTGAAAAATGTGCACTTAGATAAAATATAAGAATAAAGTGTTGCATATTGATATGTATCTGTTTCTATATATATTTATTGTGAGAAAT
Organism: Entelurus aequoreus; assembly: GCF_033978785.1. Classification (NCBI taxonomy): domain Eukaryota; kingdom Metazoa; phylum Chordata; class Actinopteri; order Syngnathiformes; family Syngnathidae; genus Entelurus; species Entelurus aequoreus. Next base: position 48,461,258 of record NC_084733.1, on the reverse strand, counting down.
CATTAAGCTGATCAGTGTTTCCACAAAGATAAATATCATTAATTATTAATAATAACATAGAGTTAAAGGTAAATTGAGCAAATTGGCTATTTCTGGCAATTTATTTAAGTGTGTATCAAACTGGTAGCCCTTCGCATTAATCAGTACCCAAGAAGTAGCTCTTGGTTTCAAAAAGGTTGGTGACCCCTGTTCTAAGAGAATTGCTATGCGTACATGGATTATCCAGCCTGGCGCTGGCTAGTTCTAGCTTAACTGACTCCTCACCCGGACTAACAGACTCTGTAATTGCCTGTGACCGGGCTTGCTCTAGTGTAGTCAGTCAAGTGAGACTTAAACAGTAGTCTGTGTTCCTAGACAGGATGATGGCGCCTTCCTGGTTAGGGTGAAGGCCGTCTCTCATCAGCAAGCCTGGTTTGCCCCAGAAAGAGGGCCAGCTATCAATAAACGTTAGTCCCTGTTGTCTACAGATGCTGGTCAGCCACTTGTTAAGCGAGACTAATCTGCTATATCTCTCATAATTGCCTCTCGCAGGCAGGGGGCCAGAGACAATTACTCGATGCCTGGACATCTTTCTGGCGAGATCACGAAAACGAAGTCAATGGCGTTCTAAAATCGTGTTTTTATCATCTTCGTCTTTTAGTAAAGGTAAAACAATTTTTATCTTTTAACCTTTTTGAACAAGTCGTGCATGCTTTTATTTCAAGTCGCCTGGACTACTGCAATGCACTTTATGCTGGCATTAGCCAAAAATCTCTCTCCCGGTTGCAGTTAGTCCAGAACGCGGCAGCACGACTTTTAACAGGGGCCAGGAAACGCGAGCATATAACCCCAATTCTTCAGAGTTTACACTGGCTCCCTGTCATACTTGCCAACCTTGAGACCTCCAAATTCGGGAGATTTGGGGGGGGGGGGGGGGGGGGGTTAAGGGGGAGGAGTATATTTATAGCTAGAATTCACTGAAATTCAAGTATTTCTTATAAAATAAAATAAATACTTGACTTTCAGTAAATTCTAGCTATATATATATATATATATATATATATATATATATATATATATATATATATATATATATATATATATATATATATATATATATATATATATATATATATATATATGTATTGTATTATATATATGTATACATATAATAAAAATAAATACTTTAATTTAACTGTTCATTTATTTACACATATACACACATAACACTCCTCTCTACTCATTGTTGTATTTGAAAGTGCAATGCTTTGCAGCCAGTAGCACAGCCTTTGAAGGAGCATAGGTATGGGCAGTGTAATATTCTGGGTTGGAGTCAATAACCAGGCGAGGTGATGAAGTTACGTCTGTTTACTTCATGCTTCAGAACCGACTCCCACACTTGCCCATGACAAATTTGTGCTTTGTTTTAAAGATGTGATATTTGGATTTACACTATATGAAAAAAAATTGAAAATGAATTTTATCTTAGCAACCTCATTGGCTAAGTTTTGTATTCATAAATGTAAGTTTCTCAATACCTGACCTGTTTTTTGTGCCTTTAAAAAAGATTTAGAACTCTACATTAAAACACTCTCTACCTCTAACAACCAAAAAGCTGTGAAAACAATGATGCTGTGCTCCAAATTTGGATTATTTACGGAACTTGTGTGAGCCTATGGCTTTACATTTTGTTACATATACTGTATATATATATATATATATATATATATATATATATATATATATATATATATATATATATATATATATATATATATATATATATATATATATATTTCATTCTTCTTTAGTTGCTTTATTGAGTTTACAAACCCCCTGGTGCTGTTTTGTACTGCTTTTGTACTGTTTCTGTACTTGTTTTGATTATTTATTTATTTTTGATTGTATGTAAATGTTGAATGTTATAAATAAAGGTTTTGAAAAAAAAAAAGACTCCCACACTTGCCGTCAGGGTGCGCAATACAACGTAAACCGATGGCCAACCAAAAAGTAACCACAGAACACTTTACGGCAGGGGTCCCCAAACTACGGCCCGCGGGCCGGATCCGGCCCCCCAGCATCCAAAATGCGGCCCACGGGAAATCCCAAGTTAAAAAAAAAAATATTAAAAAAAAAAATATTATTTTTTTATCTTTCCTTTCTAATCCATTTTCTAACGCTTGTTACTCTCGGTGTCTCCTAGCCGCTCAGGCCAATCATATTGTCTAAAAATAAATTTTCCCATCGATAACGTGACAATGTTAAATGTTGATGAACATCAATGTTAATTGATGTTAAATGACAAAACGGATTATAAAGACAATGTATATATATATATATATATATATATATATACAGCCCAACCCCCGGCCAATTTTTTTTAACCCAATGCGGCCCCCCGAGTCAGAAAGTTTGGGGGCCCCTGCTTTACGGTATAGTGTTCTGTGGTTACTTTTTGGTTGGCCAAGCGGACGTGACGACAGGCTGTCCTCACTCAGGTCCGCACGGACCTGGAGGGGGCGTGCCTTAAGTCCGGCTGGAAATCGGGAGAAATTCGGGAGAATGGTTGTCCCGGTAGATTTTCGGGGGAAGCACTGAAATTCGTGAGTCTCCCGGAAAATTCGTGAGTGTTGGCAAGTATGCTCCCTGTTCATTTTAGAATTGATTTTAAAACCTTGTCGTTTGTTTTTAAAGCTTTACATGAACTGGCACCTCAGTATATCTCAGACCTCATCCAAATTCACACTCCTGCGCGCGCTCTGAGGTCCGAGAGTCAGCTCCAGTTCGTGGTGCCCAAGACCAGACTTAAATCCAGGGGAGACAGGGCCTTCTCTGTGGTCGGCCCTAAGCTCTGGAACACTCTGCCCCTCCATGTTCAAACTGCTCCCACAGTGGAGTGTTTTAAGTCTCGTCTTAAGACCCACTTTTATTCTTTGGCTTTTAACACTACGTGAGTTGTGTGGTACTCTATCCTCTGTTGTCCTCTTGTCTTTTTTTTTATTTTTAATTTTGATTTCTATTTACTGTTTTAATTGATTTTTTCCCTTTAAAATCGTTTTTAATCATATTTATTTTTATATTGTTTTTATATTGGTTCTATATTTATTTTTTGTTTTTATTCAGTCATTGGTGGAGCTAAGGATAATATTTGATTATTGTTTTTAATATTGTTGTGCAGCACTTTGGAAACATTTTTGTTGTTTAAATGTGCTATATAAATAGAGTGGATTGGATTGGATTGGAAAAGTAGTCCCCCAATTCCTATTTTCAAAAGTTTGCTCATTTGAGCAGGAAAACGCTGAACACCAGCCCGGCATCTTTGTTTTCTATCTGTCAACTGTCAGTTTAGGCTGCTCCCCGGCTCCTCATCACCACTTAAAGATGGCGGCCCGAATTGCTCGCGTCACAGCAGCCAATGCTGCGTCTACTTATAAGATGTCTATGGTTATAACGTCATTGCAAACACGGCCATCTGTTGCGTCCACTGCAGTTTGCTACTTTATTCATACTTTTTGTCAAGTGATTTTTTTCAAGCAGGGTTGCATGAGGTACCTAGACTAAACGTTACGTTAGTGAATGTATCACACACAGTAACATAACGTTAGACGTCGGTCAGCAGCACCGCGTATTTTAGCCACCTACAAAAAGACAAACATAGTCAAATAAAGGTCAGTTAAAATGTATACTATATTAAGAATATGTGTACATATTGCATAGTGCCCTGACATCTAAAAAGTACAACTCTGTTCATTGTTATGTTCATGTATTTGTTAGGGTTGCACATCTCCCTCTGATAAACGATTCGATATGCATCTAGATACAAAGGTTACGATTCGATTCAAAAACGATATCCTTTTATTACAGACCGATTCGATTGGATTCGATTCCGAACGATACGATTCGATTTGACGGTTAATATTCAAGACTCCAAATCCCCAAGCATTGTGGCTTTATGGCACTGGCAAAAAAAACAGAACAACAAAATCACATGTCAATGTATTTATTTTTAGACATGGACCAAAAAAAAGTCTGGCTGAATTGTAGGATGGGAACTCCAGAGGTAAACGTAGCACAGAATAGTAACAACAAAGTGCAATATTTCAGCCTGAGCATAGTTTTGAATACTAGAGGTAGGTAACAAAGATTCAATATTTCAACCTGAGCATATAGTGTTTTGAACACTAGAGGTAGGTAACAATGAACACTTGAGGTAGGTAACAAAGGTGCAACATTACAATGTAAACAAGTTACACACCTATAACACATCTCAAAATGTGGCAACAATGAGCACAGTGACAAGTGCTTTGTGTAAAAGAATAGAGAAAATAAATACATATGTAAAAAGAAAAATCAAACTACTGTGTGTAAGCAGTGGCAAGTCCTGCTGCTCTTTCCACCACTGTAGTGGGTTTTTTTGAAAATCTTTCTCGGTCCATTATCACCTTCAGTCAGACTGACGCTTTCGTTCTCCTCCACATTCATTTTCCGTGTTGTCTCTTGTTTATCACTCGTGCTAATACCAGCTAGGCGGCTACCGCGTTTGGCGAGTAGCTTCAGCTCTCGCGTTGTTTTAGAGACGCTGACGCATATTGTAATCTAGCCAACCCATACAAAGTCTCGCGATAACCGATCCATGACTCTATAACCGATTCAGCTAGGAATTAATGGATTATTCGCATTGATCGAGGAGTCTACCTACCGATGCAATCTAATCGCTCACTTGTTGAATCGAATACTCGGTCGCATCGGTTTATCATTCACAACCCTAGTATTTGTTATGTTTTTCATGTGTACGCACACATCAACTCACATTCGGTATGAGATGAGATCAATGAGATAAGGTAAGAACAGGATAAAACTGCTGTGGAACTAGTTACAATGCAATATGCCATGGAAATACAATGTTAACACTTTTGTACAAATAAGTACAGTTGCAGTTGTTTTTTCAAATGTGTTTATTCTGTAAAGGAATGAGTTAAATGTTTCAAATGACTGGTTAATAGTGCTATTATGAAGTGCAATGTCAGCACTATTTTTTTCCTGCAATTTCAAATGCACTTGTTTTAATAAATAAATACAGCGTTTTAAAAGCATACACAATCTGTGTAAATATATTAGCCTGTGATTAAAAGGACTTGAAAGGACTCGAAACTCAAAATGCAGGACTTGGGACTTGACTTGAGACTTTCCAGTCTTGACTTTGGACTTGACTCTGGACTTGCCTGTCTTGACTCGGGACTTGAGGGCAAAGACTTGAGACTTACTTATGACTTGCAAAACAATGACTTGGTCCCACCTTTGGCGAAAAATACACATAAAGACACTTGTTGCAGCGAGTGAGAATTGTGACCGAATCTTAATCTAAATAGAATTATGTGAGCGTCCCGTCGACATCCCAGTGAGATTGGAATTATAACAACAGTAAGTGTTTGTTTTATTCTGGTTTAACATGGTTAGTTTGTATGTTTAGCACCTAGAAATTATATGGATGCTAGTGTCACAATAAAGGGTATTCAGGCAGCAGTCGGCTTTCTAAAACGTATTACTCATCCTCTTTGTGTTACGGCTCAAAAATATAAGGTCTTGTATCATATTTTTTCCCCAAAGTAATCGTTATTGGCTTTCACTAAATCTGCTTGATTAGCATTGTTGTTGATGGGCTCAGGAATCTCCGTGAGATTGATACTATTTTAATCATATCTATTTCTTCGCAAACTTTGGAAGTCTTTTGGTGTCATAAATCAGATATATATGATACTAGCTTAAATATAGAGGCAACTTGTTTTTCCACTCTATTGGTATTTGGTATGGACACAGGCCATCTAATAAAGTAATCATCCCGTATGTATTTATTGAGATGTATCAATATCTTTGACTCTCTCAGCCAATATCTAATTTAAATGCAATTCTTGCATTGGACCCTATGAAATGTGCAATAGCATCTAATTCAGTAGCCAATGAGTTTAGAAAGCATACAGTTGCATTCAAAATTCATGTACAGTAAATTGTATTTTTTTTGCTGAGTAAATTAGTTAAATATAAACAACAATAAGAATAAATAGGTTAAACACAACTAATATTGCAAGCAGTCACTACTTACTGAAAGTGACCATCAACCGGTAATTTAAATTTTAACATTTTGCAAATAAATGTAATTACAATAAGAAAAAAATTGCAAAAAAAGATGCCCAAACGGCTTCATGTAGCACCTAATGCTGCCACAATATTAAACAGAGTTTTTAAAATGTGAGAACAGTCATGCAAAGCATCTATAGTCCAATGGCCTTAATGGTCTGTAGTGCATAAAAATGTTCAAAATATTTTACCTTTAGTTCAAAAATCAGCTGATTCGTGTGGGAGAATTCGACAGAGTCGCATTGCACGTACTGTGCTGCTTTCACTGACTTACATGGACAAGTAGATGGACATAATGATATATATAAATAATGATTGCCTGTGGTATTTGTACAAAGCTATGAAGGTCAATAAATAACCAATGCTTAAATGCTCATATAGCATAGTGATGTATTAACTACAACATATATATTAAAAAAAATGTTTACTCCTAATTACCGTATTTTTCGGACTATAAGTCGCTCCGGAGTATACGTCACACCGGCCGAAAATGCACAATAAAGACGGGAAAAAACATATATACGTCGCTCTGGAGTATAAATCGCATTTTTGGGGGAAATTTATTTGATAACATCCAACACCAAGAATAGACATTTGAAAGGCAATTTAAAATAAATAAAGAATAGTGAACAACAGGCTGAATAAGTGTACGTTATATGACGCATAAATAACCAACTGAGAACGTGCCTTGTATGTTAACGTAACATATTATGGTAAGAGTCATTCAAATAACTATAACATATAGAACATGCTATACATTTACCAAACAATCTGTCACTCCTGATCGCTAAATCCCATGAAATCTTATACGTCGTTGTCGCTCCTGGTATGCGCCGCTCCCTTTCTTTCTGCTGCTCGATCGCCATTTTCTGCTGCATATTTCACTACGTTCGGCTTGTAATCTGCAGTATTTGATTTCATTTTCGGTGCCATTTTAGTTCAGCCCTTCTCCGTTTTTATAAGTTACCGCCAATGTTGATGTGATCCATTTTAATAGCTCCGGCAGTAGCGTATAGCATATAGCAGTTAGCATTCCATGACCCACAATGCAAATCTGCCATGACCCTCCCCCGCCGAATTCTTATTGGTTGGCGTGTGATTGACGATTGCTGACGTGTGTGACGATTGCGGACATTTTCTTCGTCGCTTACGCGAATTACATAAATAATATTATTTGATATTTTACGGTAATGTGTTAATAATTTCACACATAAATCGCTCCGGAGTATACGTCGCACCCACGGCCAAACTATGAAAAAAACGTCGACTTATAGTCCGAAAAATACGGTACTTGATTTTAGGAGAAATTGGATAAAAGATCAAGTAGATTAAATAAAGCACTTTGGGTCAGTAAAATAACTTAGTTTTTTGGTTATACCTGAAACAAACTAAATGGTTGTGGTCCAGCTTATGCAAACACTAGTATGTAGGCATCAATACAATACGGTTGCCTAAGACTTTATGCAGTATAATTCATTAGTGCACTCCGAGTGTAATCTTTGGGACCACATGACTTAACTCTGAAACCTACCAGCACCCTCACTTCTTCACTAAAGGAGAAACACATCACACCAATTGATAAACATTCTTTGGTTGTTAAAGATTTATTTGCCTGATGAGACACTGAACAAAACCTTAAAACAGATGTCCCTTTTACTGGCTGCAGACCGGAGCCGGGCCAGGTCCTATAGCATTAGGACATGGCAGCGTCATCCTCATCTTCCTTCTGCATTTGATCAATGAGCCGCTGACGCTCAGCAGCCTGCCTCATCTTCATCATCACCACACTTTCATAGTCGCGCTCATTGGATAGAGAGCCCTGTTGAGGAGAAACAGATAGAGCAGGTTACCCAGAGAAGTGAATGCGTGAAGATGCAGCGAAGATATGTTTGCTATGACAATTGTTACGCAATACATCGCATCAACATACTCCGTACCTCATAGAGAGCTTAGTTTAGTGAGCATCAAATAAACTAATGTTTTACTACAAAGTAATGTTGTCATTTGGCCTATTTAAGTGGGACTGAAACCTCTTTACAAAACGTGCAGACAAATTCAATAAAATTATTATCCTCGTAAGACCCTTCAGTGTGTCTTTATCGATTAAATAATAAAATGTACGCTACACGTAAACATTTTTTAAAAAAGAGATTCAGTCAGCCTCCTGCAGGACAAAGAGTCAGACCACGGTCCTGTTCTGGAGAACTTCGTAAAATGGTGCAATGATTCATACCTGGAGCTTAATGGCGATAAAACGAAGGAGATGTACATTGACTTTCGCCGTGATCCCCCTGCCAAAGCACCCATTCTCATTAATGGCTCTGCTGTTGAGATAGTCCGTGATTACAAGTATCTAGGCACAATTTTAGACAATAAATTGACCTTTGATGCCAACACTGACCGTATTTGTAAGAAGGCCAATCAGAGGCTGTTTTTCTTGAGGAGATTGAGGGGCTTTCAGGTTGATAAGACACTGATGAGGATGTTCTATTCATCTTGTATTGAATCTATTTTAACTTATTCCATCACTTCCTGGTTTGGTAACCTCAGTGTGGCCAATAAAAATAGATTGGGTGGTATAATCAAGGTGTGCCAAAAGACCAAGGGCGCTACCTTCAACCCCCTGAACCAGATCTATCAGGCCAGAGTCATCCAGAAGGCAATGGCAATTCCGGTCAACCCTCAGCACCCTCTCTTCTCAGAGTTTAGACTCTTACCCTCAGGATGCAGGTACGCCCCTACTAATAGAAAGGCCAAAAACCACAGATACATAACAACCTTTGTTCCCTCAGCTGTTGCCTTTATAAATGAGCTTCTTAAAGACCTACTGAAAGCCACTACTACCAACCACGCAGTCTGATAGTTTGTATATCAATGATGAAATCTTAACATTGCAACACATGCCAATACAGCCGGGTTAACTTATAAAGTGCAATTTTAAAATTCCCGCCACACTTCCGGTTGAAAAACTCCTTTGGATATGATTTATGCGCGTGACGTCACAAAAGCAACGGAAGTGGTTGTACCCCATCGGACCCGATAGAAAAGCCTCTTGTTTTCTTTGACAAAATTCCACAGTATTCTGAATCTTTTGCAATTTGTTTAATGAACAATGGAGACTGCAAAGAAGAACGTTGTAGGTGGGATCGATCGGTGTCTTAGCGGCTAAGTACAATACTGTTAATATCCGTGATATTTGTATTAGTGTACTGTCTTTAAGGGTTTGGGGAACGCGCATGCGCGAGTGAGTTGGCGGAGAACTTGAGTGTGTGTGATCGTGACTTTTGGCTAACAGCAGCTCGTGTATGTGTGTGCGTTACTTTTTTAACTACAACCAGTTACCGCTTGTTAATAAAGCGATTGAGCAATTTGTTTAATGGACAATGGAGACTGCAAATAAGAAAGTTGGAGCCGGTGGAGCAGCGGACTACAGCAACACCAACACCAGGAGGTTGTGTTGTGTTTTGAGCAGGATAACAGACGCACTACGGTGAGTACAGCTTTGGCTTCCAAACATTTGATCGATTGCCCGTACGTGCGTGTCGATATGTGCATGTGACGTACGTAACTTTGGGGAAATATATGTTTCTTGCCAACTCTGATGGCGGCCGGGGTGTCGTCAAAAGCGTACAACGCCCGCCGCCGCATCTAAGTTAGCTACGCAGCTAGGTTAGCTTCTGTTTTTTTTAGCTTCGCCAAGCGGAATATTATTAATCGTGTATTTACATGTTCATGGTTTAATAGTATTATTGATCTTCTGTCTATCCATCCAGTCATGTTTTTTTATTTAGTTTCTATCTGCATTTGAGACTGATGCTATCGCGTTGGCTACGCAGCTAGGTTAGCTTCTGTTTTTTTAGCTTCGCCAAGCGGAATATTATTAATCGTGTATTTACATGTTCATGGTTTAATAGTATTATTGGTCTTCTGTCTATCCATCCAGTCAGGTTTTTTTAAAATTTAGTTTCTATCTGCATTTGAGACTGGCGTTATCGCGTTAGCTACGCAGCTAGGTTAGCTTCTGTTTTTTTAGCTTCGCCAAGCGGAATATTATTAATCGTGTATTTACATGTTCATGGTTTAATAGTATTATTGGTCTTCTGTCTATCCATCCAGTCAGGTTTTTTTAAAATTTAGTTTCTATCTGCATTTGAGACTGTTGCTATCAAGTTGGCTACGTAGCTAGGTTAGCTTCTATTTTTTTAACTTCGCAAAGCTGAATTATTAATCGTGTATTTACATGTTCAGTCACTGTGAATGTCCATTTCGCGTTCTCGACTCTCATTTTCAAGAGGATATAGTATCTAAAATGGTTTAAAATACAAATCTGTGATCCACAATAGAAAAAGGAGAGAGTGTGGAATCCAATGAGCCAGCTTGTACCTAAGTTACGGTCAGAGCGAAAAAAGATACGTCCATCACTGTCTTTCAAGTCATTCACTGTAACGTTCCTCATCTATGAATCTTTCATCCTCGCTCAAATTAATGGTGTAATCATCACTTTCTCAGTCCGAATCTCTCTCACTCCATTGTAAACAACGGGAATTGTGAGCAGCACTACCGCTTGTGACGTCACGCTACTTCCGGTACAGGCAAGGCTTTTTTTATCAGCGAGCAAAAGTTGCGAACTTTATCGTCGATTTTCTCTACTAAATCCTTTCAGCAAAAATATGGCAATATCGCGAAATGATCAAGTATGACACATAGAATGGATCTGCTATTCCCGTTTAAATAAAAAAAATTCATTTCAGTAGGCCTTTAAACAATCTTAGCTGCTATGCAGTCACTTTAGTGGGAAGCGACGTGTGATGATTAGTTTTACAAATGTTTTTAGTTTTTAGCTCAATGCTTTCATGATGGTTTGTATGTTGTATGTATTTTATGTATTTGTAGCTTGTTTTTATTGTTGTACCTTGTTTTTACTGTTGTACCTTGTTTTACTGTTGTACCTTGTTTTACTGTTGCACCTTGTTTTTTACTGTTGTACCTCGTTTTACTGTTGAACCTTGTTTTTTAATGACTACTGCCGCAAACCAAATTGCCCCTCGGGTACAATAAAGATTTTCTAAGTCTAAGTCTAAGAAATCTATCAAATCTATTCTGGTCGCCTCAGTTGAGACACCTGGAAACATCCAGTGAGATGAGCTAAAAAGTACCATAATGCCACTCTGAATGAACAAAAATCAAAATGCACATTAATTTACCTGCTGTGTCTGTGAGTAAAAGGAAGAAAAGGAGTGCGCGACCATGCACAGCATGAAACACGAATGTAGCAAGCATGATTACAGAGAAATGTAATACATTTTCAATCAGTTCATTCGATTGATTTTTTGACACTTAATGTCAGCTGTC